>NC_089838.1:1752006-2052006 GCF_035609145.1 Eleutherodactylus coqui
TATATATATATTTTTTAAGGAACATTTATTGGCCATTCTATATAACTCCATACAAAAAGTAAAGAGGAGGACCATTAGTCATATTCACAATATTCGATCATCCTAGTTTTTCCAATCCTTCACAATTAATGATATCCTCTTATTTTCTCTTTACAACAGAATAAACCAAGATTTCCAATCTGAGGAATTGCAGCCAGTAAAGCCCATCGTTACCCGTGGCACGGCGGCCAATAGTGTGTATCCATAGTCAATGCTAGATGTAAAGACTACGAGAGGAGATGGCCTCCGGCTTCCCAGAGAAAGGGTTAGATGTATGCGATGCAGCGCTGGGTAGTTGGCCCACCGCCTCCATAACTCAGTAGACTTGGCAGGGCGACCTCCAGCCATACATGTCAGTCCATATAGAGGGATAACCCCGTTTATCGCACGCAGCCGGGCAGCTCTAGGAGGTTTATTGGGAAGTTTCCATTGAAGCAATATGGCTTTTTAGTGTAAAGAAAACCTGCAATTTGTCTGGCGTTTTTGTGTTGTCGCATCGACCGGAATGTCCTCCACAAGGCCAAGCAGGCAGACCTTAGGATGCAGGATATGCAGCGGTCCTGGTGCGTCTCCATAAACTCCCCCCCGGGCTCACTTTACTTTACGTCATTTTCACTTGCAATCACAAGCCCGGACCACCCAAGACGCCCCTCCCTGGAGAAGGAAACCTTTGACAAGTCTCCGTGGACAACAGGTGCCGGAGGGTTCATTTCCTTATCCTCGGGTTAACCCTTCATGCACCAGGTGAGCTGTCCATCCCTTTTCTTGCATATGCTAATAAACTGCTAGAGGCGCATCTTTTAATTAACTATTTAACATTTCTGTCCATAAACTGAAGGCTATTCCACCAGGAGGTTTGTAGAACATGACATTCCCTAAACATATGCCCCATTGTACCTCTACTCATCAAGCATCTTGGGATGGCTGTACTAGGGGATAGGCCCATAGCATATAAACCAATAGGAGTATAATATATTCTATCAAGGAACTTGACTTGTATTAGTTTGTCTCTAATTAAGGGCGGTCCAGAGATGGCCAAAAGGCCACTGCAGTCATCCAAGTCCAGGTCTGCTATATCGGGGTCCCATTTCTCGTCGTGCCCCTCAGTGAAACAAGGCTACATATCAGCGGTCTATAGAAGCAGGAGAGCAGCTTCAGAAAGTGGGCCATTTATGCTAACTCTTCCAACCGGGTCAAGATGAGGGGGATGTTCAGGCCCCCCAATTGGGCTCTGAGGGCATGAAGGAGTGGTGAGCTATTAGGGAGAGACATACCCGCGGCTCAGCCCCAGCAGGAGCATCAGCCATTACAAAACCAGGGGATATATGAGAAGGTCCGCCTATACAAGGCACTTGCATAGCCGTATATGGATAGTCACACCATGGGTTGAACCTGAGAGTTAAACTGTTACTGTAAATAAGCCCTAACTTCCCTCCCACCCAACCCAACCAACCCACCGAGGATAGGCTTGAATCCTCAAACCATTACAAGTAGATGGGGGCAGGAGCCCACCAGGCAGCTCCTTAAAGACAGAAGGAAGCTGCAAAAGGGTCAAAGGAGAGAAGAAAGAGAGCGAGCCGCCTGTCCATGTCCAGAACAATATGACCCAGATGAACAACCAGCAATCACATGTTCTCCAGCTTACTAAGTGACTCCATATAGGAGATAGACCCTTTAAGCCATAGGAGAATCCTCCCCACGACAAGGGGGCACAAACAAGGCTACAAAATACTAAACTTCAGCTTCATATTTGCATCTACAACCGACATGAGGAGCCAAAAAAATCACGTATTCTGCAGCTTATTCAATAGGAGAGAAAGGCCCATTCAGCCCTGCGAGAGCCCTACCCAAGGCAAGGGCCACATTTAGGGCCACAATATATTAAATGTGGTTTATATTTGGACTTTGGATTGACCAATCTGTAACCTAGAAGGAAAAAGAGAGGTGTTATAGGGAATATACGACAATTACATTAAAGTCATCATTAAGTGTGCCTGGCTCAGTTTTGGACAGTGGCTGGACATAATGAAGCACATATCTGTTGCCAAGGAGGGTCTAACTTCCCTTTGTGGGAAAAAGCAAGATATTAAAGGAGGCAGAAAGTAACAGGTCATGTCAACCGGTCAACGCTATTCAAGGACTTCAGGACATTCAGCATCTACTGGTACTCCAGCCAAGCGATCACATCCTCCGGCTTATGAAAGAAGTGATCCCGATTGTCTCTAATCACTTTAAGTTTAGCCGGGTCCAGCATTGCGCAGCTCCGCTGCTTAGAGCCCAGGAGGCGCTTTGCCTCTGGTAACTTCCGTCGATGCTTCTGCACCTCTAGGGAGCAGTCAGAGGAGATTCTCAGGGCTCTTCTTGCACTTTTAAAGGATCCACCGTGCGTTTAATTCCTTCACTTTATCTCTGTCCCTATAGTTTAACTATGAATGTATAAGGAGGCGCTCCTGGAGGCGGGGCTCTAGTTGGGATATGATGTGTGTCAGAGAGTGGGGGGACCTCTTTCGCCGATTTCTCATGGATCAGCTATTCCGAGCATTCTTGCCTCGATCAATCGCTCTAGCAGGTTTGCAAGCTTGGAGTTGTTAGAATACAGATATATTTGTACTCAGCTTTCCCAGGCATCTGCACACATAAAAAATGAAAGCTCAAATCCCCGCCTGATCCGGTCTAATGACTCCTGCACCCTACAACACCCACAGACTCACTGCCTCCACCAGCTGTTAAAGGTAAGCTGGAACCTACACTAGGAATTATGAGCACAATCTTTGGCGTTACGTTCATTTTAAAACGGACAAGGCCTAACTAATAAATTGCAGATTTATTTAAAAGAAAGACAAGTAGTGCTAAATATTTATCAGTATACGAACATATGCAGAAAAAGATGTTCCAATGGGGATAAGGGTTACAGGCTTACACATCAGACAGGATTTTAAAATAAAACAAGGAGAAAAAAAATAAATAAAAAGATACCAAATTTGAAATATTTGGCCCAAAGTTCTGATTCGTGTAGAGTCACTGAAGGAAACGGGAAAGCCTTATGCTGTCATGCATCTCTGAAGCCTGACAACTGGGTCTCTCTGAGACCCTAGTTTTTAGATTTTCCTAAAACACACCCCTCCCCCTCTGAGGTCAATGAGAGTAGGGTGGGGTAAATACATATGGACCTGTGGAAGAAACTAAATTCCCCATTCCGGACTTAGCTCTGCAGGAGATCTTCCATATGCCTGGAACATTTCCATGTATGATTTGATCTACTTAGCGAGATCGAGAAGAATGGAACGGCTTCCTTACATCTCAGCTCTCATCCAGGGGAATGTCAGACAATGGGTGAAAGGTCGACTAAAGCTACAAATGTCTATCTAATGACACAAGATGGATGACATAGCCAGACGCGACACACACAAAATGGCTGACGGCCTTCCAGCCTCTATATCACGATGTTCACGCTCCACATAGAGAAGAGTTGGAGTCAGATCCACAGAATTCCCTGAGCAATGATTCAAGATATTCGCAGAGTCCTCTCCGCTTCCTTCTGATGTTACATCTGCGCAAACTGTTTTCCAGATCGTTCATTTGGAGCTGCCGGGTGGAATAAATAGATTTGAGCGCCCGTACTTGCGCCCTGAGCGGTGCGGCCACGTACTCCAGTTTGGAGACTCAGTTTTCCTGTTGCAGTGTGTTCCCGTAAATTTTGAACATCCACCTGCTGCAGGCCACATCAGAGTGCAGCGCATCTACGCTCCCCGTGAGTTCAGACTGATACTCTGTTATGGCTTTAAGTCCGTCCACAATAGTTGAACGGGCATGGTGGGTCTGTGGGGAGACCCCCGAGCTGCGCTGGATGCACTAGGCTAAGTATCCTCCATTGCAATGGTTTTTGCAAGCGATTGCACTCTATTAGTGAGCTTGGTTTGCTTAGTTTGGGGCCATGCGGGCAGGAGGTGAATATGCAGTATATAGAAGCATAGTCATTGGGCTGAAGCTGTTCTGATATCACAGGGGAGTCCACAGACGAAGTGATTACTACATCACGGGGCTCTTGCACTTAGCAAAGTGTGAGTTAAGCATCATTAGGAGTCTATTGCATCAACAGTAGTAATAGGTCACACAGTTATATTTCCAAGATTAGTGCTCCGCAGCAAGGATTAGTGTAGAATATGTTGTTCTAGTAAAGACCCACTAGGTGGCGGCAGAGCACAGCGAAGTCCTGCTGTACCCACTACTGCAGGGGTCCCTAACCGCCGGGCTGCGGACCGGGGCCGAGCCGTTGGGTGTTAAGCGCCGGTCCGCGGCACCGCCGGGAACTTTTGCTCTAAACACAAGGCCCGCGGGCTGAATCCGGCCCGCTGCCTTGTGCTATGTGGCCCGCGGCGTGCCGACTCCGCTCACCACTGAAGCGATTACCAGCGGGGGCGCCGCAGCTTCCCGCTGGTAATCGCGCTGATCCCGGCGCACACTGACGTGTGCAGCCCGGAATGCTTCCTCCCCGAGTCCCCTGCTCATTAGTTCCTCAGGAGAGGACTCGGGAGGAAGCGTTCCGGGCTGCACACTGATGACGTCAGGGCAGAGAGCGATGCTGACAGCAGGGAGGAGGTAAGTATATGGGTTGGGGGGGTTGCTTATTACTGGAGGAGACCTGCTTATTACTGGGGGGATTGCTTACTGGGGGGGGGGCTACTTATTACAGGGGAAGGGGCTGCCTATTACTGGGGTGGGCTGCCTATTACGCGGGGGCTGACTGTTACTCGGGGGGGGGGGGGGCTGCCTATTACTGGGGGTGGGGAGTTATTACAGGGGAAGGGGCTGCTTATTGCTGGGAGGGCTGGTTATTACTGGGGGGGCTACTTATTACAGGGGAAGGGGCTGCCTATTACTGGGGGGTGGGGCTATTACTGGGGGGAGGCTGCTTATTACTGGGGGGTTGGGCTATTACTAGGGGGGGCTGCTTATTACTGGGGGGATTGCTTACTGGGGGGGCTGCTTATTACTGGGGGGGGGCTACTTATTACAGGGGAAGGGGGTGCCTATTACTGGGGGGGGGGGCTGCCTATTACTGGGGGTGGGGCGTTGTCTATTACTGGGGGGGACCTGCTTATTACGGGGGGGACCTGCTTATTACAGGGGGAGGGGCTGCTAATTACTGAGAGGTGGGGGCTGTCTATTACTGAGGGGTGGGGGCTGTCTATTACTGGGGGGGAGATAAATTATATGCTGCCCTATGTTTGTGCTGGGGAGGTATATACTGCTCTATGTGTGTACTGCCAGGCGGGGGGGGAGGGATATATTATACTGCCCTATGTGTGTACTGCCAGGACATTCTAAATGTCATAACTAAATAAGAATGCACTAAACTCCAACCCCCTTCATAGCCCCGCCCATGTCCCGCCCAACCCTGTCGGGCCTTGTAAAAATGGTCTTGCTTGAAGCCGGTCCCTTGTGCCAAAAAGGTTGGGGACCCCTGCACTACTGTACCCCTGTGGGGCAGCGCCCCCCCCCCCCCCCCCTCTAGTCTCTCAGGTAGTGATCCTCTGTAGGCTGGGGGTCCCAGTAAAGCACGCTGGGGTCTCCTTACTGCCACAAATGGCACTACTCAGAGCCACTGATCCACTGGCAGGATCGGTGGACACCAAGCCTTCACCCCTCACGCTAAGAGGGGTGTAGCTGAGGGTAAGGTCAGCTGCCCCAGGTAGGTAGGGAAGCAATCTCTGTTTTTCCAGCGCTGTTGCAAGCAATGACTCGGGCACCTGTGACCTATCCGCAAGGTCAATTGTGTATGGGCTGCAGGTCGGATGGCCTCCATTGACTTCAATGGAGGCCATCCATATGGAATGCGCACAAAAATAGAACATGCTGCGATTGTATTCCCGCTCGTGGAAATCACAACCGCCGTCCGATGATGTGATGATTATTATCATCTAGCACTATTCATTCTATTGCTATTAATGTTAACCCAGGGAAGTCAATAAACCCCAGGGGGTTGAAGCCAATTTTCCTTGTTTTAAGGAAAAAAGTTCCTTCCCGACTCCAAATGCAGCAATCAAAATAAATCCCCTGACCGATGCACCTTCAGCTTCTCTACTCCATATAGGGAGCCCAGTACTATGAATAAACCATTATAGTTGGGGGCCCGGTTACAGGTTTTACATTGGGGCCCAGGAGCTTCTGTGCAGCATGGTTTAGGTATGGGTACGGGTACAGATACAGATAGAGGGGGGGCCCCAGCTCACCTTATGCATCAGGACCCCTGAGCCTTTAGTTACTCCCCTGGCTGCAGGCCTAGGATGTGTGAGCACGGTGCAAGAGGAACGATAAGGGGGTTCACAAGGTGGTGCTATGCAGATTTTAGAACTGCAGCACAGCATTGTGGGCAATTGCGAAAGGCTTGAAGGACCGGTCGTTGCCTCAAGCAGTGGAAGGAAGACACAGTTGGCAGGCTGGGCTGCAGGCGAAACCTATTTTGGGTTATCGCTTCTCGGCCTTTTGGCTAAGATCAAGTGTAGTATCTGTTCTTATCAGTTTAATATCTGATACGTCCGTCTGGGGACCATATATTAAAGGGATTTTTAGAACAGGGAGCTGGAAAAAGAGCTTGCTCTGTCCACTCCGCGCATTGACCTGGTATTGCAGTACCTCCATGACATAACGGAATCTCCAGCGCAGACGTGAATTTAGCCTTCTTCAGGTTTTTTGGCAGCTGGGGTAAGCCTGCACCACATTTGTGGCATTCTGGACTTTTCTTTACAACGTTCACTTTCTGGGATAAATATTGGGATATTTTAACAATAAAGGTTTTTATGAACACGATGATTCTAAATACGTGATTTTTTTCCTTGTTTAGATTTTTTATGGGAGAAGGGAGGTTTCTGGAACATTCAATGTTTTAAAATGTTTAAAAAAAATACTAAACCTTTTTAGTACATTAATTAGTCCCCACAGGGACTTGATTTTGTAATCATTAGATAACTTATACTACTTACTAGACATATCATTTCTCCACGGATGTGAGAGGTTTTTATCTCAAAACCGCCTTGCATCACTTCGGGGAAGTAATGATCGGAGGATCATCGAGTTTCTCCCATTGTCATCAATAGGGAAACCTCACATTGCACCGTATGCACCTAGCACAAAACAATGGCCACTGTGAGCGCACGCTCCAAGATATGTAGGACATGCCGCCATTTGTTTCCCGCATTGCGTTTCAATGTGCGACAAGTGAGAAGAGCCCTGCACTCTCTCAGAGGTTTCTAAGATGTGGCTAAGGAGCCGAGTCACGGTGGCAATGAGTGCAGCGCGCACCCTTGAAGATATACAATAGCATCTGAACAACTAACGGGATTTGATGATCGTGACGTCAGTGCCTGGATTAAAAGTGCTTGATAGTGAAATAAGACTACCACACATATGTAGGTAAATGCCAGGCACACCATTTACTTTCGGGCCCGTGGTTTTCTGCCTTAATATTAAGCACCAGAAATTGCATATATAGAGTTTAACACTTTATAGACGGATAAACAAACTTTGAGGAGGCAGCATCTGAGCTAAGGGAGAGCTATATAGAGAGAACTGACGAGAAATACCAATTTCTTCCGACTAACAGTAAATGGCCCACTGCACAAGTTTTCTCGTGTATTCACAAAATTCCTATGACGCTTGTCACGGTTTGTCTGAAGCTGTGCGTCTGTTTTGTTGTCCGGTAGAAAGCAGAGCTGGCTTCAATGGACATCAGGTTTGAGAAAACAAACAGTTTCTCAGCTCCGGGTGATTTATGGGCTGCTGCACACAGGATTGCCCTAAAGTTTACACAGTGTGTCTCTAATTACAGCATGATAGAGGAGAAGCTGGGTCTTCACATGGCTGTCAGCTTCCTTCATGTCCATCTCGGCTCCTCTCTCTCTCCTCTGACTGAACTGCTCACTGCCTCACTCGATGCTCCCCCTTGACTTCCGTCTTCTAACACTGTTTATGGTAAAACAACTGCACAACTCAAAATGAGCCGGAAGCCCCCTTTCTTTTCCCCTCACTCAGGGGGCCTGTCACAGCTCAGTTCCAACTAACTGATTTACGACGGTGCCTAAACAATGTTAACTCTTTAGTTTCCTACCCTTGGGTAAATGAACTGGTAGTCAGAACAGTTGCTCTTAACTTGCAGGTAAAGTACTTCTATTCTGTAGTGCCAGTCCAGGTCACTACAGCAACGCAGTGCGATACAATGCAGGGAAAACAAAATCACTCATGTGTCTGACCCTATTCCAAAGAGTGGGGTTCACATCCATGCGAGCTTTGTGCGTCTCGCTACACACAAATCTTGTGTGATTTTCTCAGCCGTGTGAAAACGGCCTTATCTACCGCAACCAGAGCTAGCTGACAGCCACCCGTTATGAAGCAGACTCAGCTCCCAGGCCCACTTCATACACCATTCCTGAATGCATGACGTATACTCACATTAGGCGATCTGGAAGGAGTAAATGGGCATCTAAAAACTGCAACTTGGCCAACAAATAAACAAACCCGCACTCAGCTCTATCACTGGAAAAAAACTAAAATGTATGGCTCTGGGGAGGGGGAATATGAAAATAGGAATGCCAATTCTGATGGCACGCGGCGTGATGCCAGGTTTGCCCATTGAAAACAATGGGAGAAGCTCTGCTGTCCTCCGTCGCAGCTGACAGCTGATTCCATGAGGTTTTAATCTCCAACCGCCTTGCATCCACGGCGAAGTTGCGTGTTGGTGAGCGTGATATGTTGTTCCTGTTCAATGCACTGCGGCCTTAGGCTACATTCACACGGGCGAGCCCGATGTCTTGGCCCAATATCGCGCTTCACGATGATGCAATATGTTTTTTTCTTTTAAAAACATATCACTTTAGTGAAATTGCAATCCGCAGGCGCGTTTCACAACCGTCAGAGGAATGGAAGGGTTTCCCATTGATTTCAAGTGCCACATACAATGCCTTTAAAGGTCCCATTGACAACAACGGGCGAGGCATTCTGCGGAAACGTACAAAAATAAAACATGCTGCAATTTTTATTTTTAAAAATCGCCCATGTGAAAAAGTTCATTTAAAAGAATGGAGTTCATATTCAGCCTGTGAATAGGCCCTTAGTGTTAGAACCGGTAGGAATGCTCCCGCTGTTTCATCAGCTGCTGGCTTCTAGTTTGTTGTTGGGGCTGCTACTATGCAAAACCCTCACAGCTTATCCAATAGACAGTGGTCAGCTGACTACATTGCTGCAACTCAAACTTGTTTAAAGAGAAGTCCCTGATTGGTTAAACTCTTTAAATATTCCCTAACAAACAATCAGACCCATAGACACAGAAATGAAACAGAGCAGAGTCAAGACAAGAACATATACAAACAGAAGAAAGGCAAATGACAAATTACAAGGCTATGAAGTAAGGACTGGACTAGAAATAAGCACAAAACTACACTGACTGAAGAAGAGAGTAGACTAGGAACAAGATACTAGAAACATACAAGTAGTACTGGATATAAAGGCATATGGCTCACGCTATAACCAGCAACACACAACAGAAGCCAGGGATATTTAAAGAGTCTAACCAAGCAGGGACTCCTCTTCAAAAGAGTTTGAGTTGAAGCAATGTAGTCGGCTGACCCACTATAATGTGAGGTGTTTGCATAGTAACAGCCCAAACAGCAAACTAGAAGACAGGCGATGATGAAACAGCAGAGGCATTCCTACTAATCCTAACACTAAGTCTGCAGTGCATGGCACATGAATAATATGGTAGATCAGTTTTGTTTTGAAAGAGCCTATAACTACCATAATTGTCACCTGAATTTATATACAGTTCATCTTTATTGTATGACATGGGCGGCACCTTCAGCTTCCTTGTGGTGAAGATGGAAGAGGAGGGGAGATATCCCACTGTGTTCTGAATGGGAGTAGAGAGCCCAAAACATGAGAGAGCATTCCTAAGTGATCCTGTAAGACAAGGCCAGTGCCCAGGTACTAATTTAAGTCTTCATGTTTTCCTACGTGGCTGTCCAAGTCAAGGATCACCACGTAGAGGTACGCTACTAAGTGACACCCACGCATCTCCAGTGTGGGTGCAAATCCTAAAAGTCAATATTTACCGCCGGAAAGTCTGTGGGTTCCCCCTGCCCCATTCCTCCTCCGGAGTGCTCCCTTTCCAGGAGCGGTACTGTACAGTTAACGTGGACTGTGGGACCGGTGTCATCCTGTGTTTCCCCTTTGACCTCTGACCTCCAGTTGCCTGCACTGTGAAGACTGTACTTAATTTGCCCTGTAAAATTGTTATCTATAAGTTCATTCAAGTAAAGTTCATTCCGGGCCCTAACCGTTCCTGGGGACCCGAGGTACTAGAAATCTGTGTCTGTGATTATTCTCCGCCGTGTAGTATACCGGTGTGTGGGAATAGTGGCGTCACCCGTGACAACAACTACTACCCCCATCATCCTGTTTATTGGCATTCCCTATCCTGGGGGTGTCGACGGTGACCTGCAGCTCTACTCTGGCCTTGGCTGTGTGTCATCCCTCTGGGACCAGAGCCTGGTAAGTGGCGCCGTGATGAGACAGCACTTCACCCTCCCCCCCAGCTCCTCCCCATGTGTCAGGGGTCCGGGGTCTCCCTCCGGGACACTGCAAAGGAATGGCTCCAAGAAGGATTTCCTCTGTACTCCGGTCCGACACGCTTCCTTATACTAATCTCCGCTCTCCCATGTTTGACCTGCTGATTTTCCGGCATTCCTGGAAGAATAAGCTTCAGCCTGATAAGTCAGGAATGTAGAATGGGTTTTTGTTACTGTTGGTTCCTCAGTTGCCGGCAATGTCGTATTTGTCTGATATCCTTGGAGCAAAACTTTCTTTGCAACTTTTCGCCATGTTATAATTGATCCCACATTCCCTTACTGGCCTCGCTTTTATCCCGTAATTGTAAGGACTAGGCAGCTGAGCATTGGCGTATACAAGGCCCTGTACATAGTGGTGCATGGAGGCTCCAGGGGGCGATATTCTGAACAGGGTCAGCCTTCGGTGAGATGACATCCTGTGCGGAATAGGTCTTTGGCGCTCCCATCATAGGAATAAACCGAACATATATATCGCACTGATAGGTCGTCTGCGTGTATTCTACAGAAAGCAGCAAGATAGCAGCGACCCGCAGCAAGACAGCTCAGTGATTAAATACTGTACCAGAACCAAGTTCATAATATAAAGTACCTGAACCGAGCTTGGTACATTAATACAGCACCAGAACCAAGCTCATAGCAGAAATACAGCATGAACCAACCACAGTACATCGATACAATACCAGAATCAAGTTCAGCACATAGATACAGCTCCAGAACCAAGCTCAGTACAGAAACCAACTTCACTACATGGATACAATACCAGAACTAAAGCCATAATATAAATACAGCCCCAGAACCAAACTCATAAAAAAATGACAGCACAAACCAACCTCAACATGTACCGTAAATACCGGCGTATAAGACGACCTTTTAACCCCAGAGAATCTTCTCCAAAGTCGGCGGTCGTCTTATATGCCGGGTATAAGCTGTAGAGAAAAATAAATAAATACTCCCTCCCGTGGCGTTCAGCTGTAGGCTGTCGCTCCCTCCTCCTCGCCGACAGAGCATTGCTTTCTGGATGCAGGGCTTGAAATCCCCGCCTCCAGAAAGCTAATGCTCTGATTGGCTAACTCAGGCGGCATCAGCCAATGAAAGTTGGCGCTGCATTAGCCAATCACAGCCATTCAACGCCATCATTTAAACCAAGTGGTTTTAGGGTGAACACCCTGTCACCATTTGGTTTAGATGAGGTCTTAGAGAAAATATAATCTAAACTAGTTTTCCTCATTCTGAGAGGCTGTACCTGTACATCTTATAAGGAAGGTCTCTGCATGTACTTTAAGTGGTTCATTTGTAGAAGGGTTTCCATTTTAATATTCTTTTTTAGACAATCATTAACTTTTCTATATAATCACATTTTATTATATTTTATGAGCGGGTTGAATTCATTTAGCTTCGTAATTGCAGAATTGCCTATTGATGGGACGAAGGAGAGGTTTTTGGATCGGCCATTTCGCATGGATTTTATGAATAGCGGGCTCCACGGAGATGGTGAAGCTTAGGACGCATGCGCTACGCCAGAGTTACGCAAAGTGCGTACCGGTTTACGTACGCATGAGCATTTCCATTGCGGGATAAGCGATTGGAGTTACCTGATGCTTTTGGATCGACCGGCGTCTAGCGCCATGCATCCGGATTACCACCTCTTGGGGGTAAGCACCTCTTTACATCTGAGGTTCTGCACATTATGCTTGAGAAGGGCGTCTGATAGCACGCCGAAACGCGTTGCATACGTAAACGTTATCTGACTTTGTCTTTTACTGTACATGGGCAATTTATTTACCCACTTAATAAATGGGGATCGGTTTTAGTGAGCCGCAAGTAGACCATTTTTTGTGAGATTCTCCAACTGGAAGCGCAGAAGAACTGTTTTGCTTTATCCTTTTATCTTTGTCCCATTTGGATTCATCCTCTTTGGGGTATTTTTCTTGTCCTGCTGCTCTCCTGGCATATCGGGATTGTTGAGGATCTCCATCGTATTTATTACAAGCCTACTCGGACCACCGGTGCAGGCGGGATGTCCCCCTCACCATTAGGGGCCCCACTTTGCACCAGGTGAGTTCATTTCCCTTTATTTATCTGTGTGGTGGCGCGGATCATTATTATCTATCTGGACACAGAAGACATGTGGGGTGTCCCCGCTTGTATTCTGCATCCTCCGCTGGGAGCGCTCAGCTGTATGACAGCCAGGCGCTCGGAGCGGGGGAACAGCTGTATGAAGAAGACAAGCAGGGTGTCCCTGCTTGTCTTCTGTATCCTCCGCTGGCAGCACAAGGTGATCACTTATCTTGAGCAATCATCTTGCGCTATAAATGACACAATGATGATCGCTCAAAAGTCGCTTGAGCAACATGTTTTGAGCGATTATCGTTGTGTCTAGATGGGCCTTAACACAATCAGATTCCCATGATCATACAGCTGTGGTAACCTCATCATGCCCATTTCAATTTGCCACGTGGAGCTAACGATGTCCCCCGGGTGAACGCGGCCCCAGCTCAAGGATCCTTGGGTACATTCACAAATCCCTAAAAACTCATTATTACTGTGCAGCTATATACCATGACCTATATACCAGGTATATGCAAGAGCCCCACATATCCAGTCTGTCTAAACACTAAACCCCTCTCTAGGACTAAAGTAGAAGGTTATAGTCCAAATGTTACCCCCCTGGGTGGATAGTGTCCGATTCATAAATCCACCTCTAACAATTTCAGTTGCCCCCCCTCCCGGTTTTCCCCTCTGATGTCCTCAGCTGAGTCAATGACTAACAGAATGTCCTGCTTCTTGGAAAGGTTTAGGCACTGCTGAGTCTATTTTGCCCGTCCTAATGGTACTTTTATGTGGACAAGTGACCAAATATATCACAGAGGCAGAGCGGCATGTGTAGGGCTCTTCAATCATAGACAATCTCCCAGTGGGGGGGGGGGGGCTAAACGGTCACCTCAACAGGTTGTTGCAGTTGTCACATTGTAACAAGGACCATTCCCTCTCTGAAGCTCCCGCTGATCGTTCTCACCCTCACTCACTTTGAAGTTATGTACCACTTCGTCTTCCATATTATGACCATGTTGATACGACATTAATGGTGGTTTTTGAAATTCCCCAATCTTAGGAGGACATTGTGACAACAGATGCCAATATTATTATTAATACCCCTGATGCGACAGCAAAAGATGCAACAAAGGGAATCCGATCGGACTTGTTAATACTTTGGGTTTTAACAAAACGCCTCTCATAAGTCCCCAAGGCTCTAATCCTCTGATTCTCCACCAATTCACGGGGATTACCCCTATGAATGAATTTTTCACACATTTCAGATAAACGTGGCTCTACCCATTCATCATCAACGATGCGTCTCACCCTGAGTAACTGGTCTCCAGTGTAGAGACTGCACCGTACCAGGTGGGGGATGACTATCAAGGCGGAGCAGATCCGATCCGTTACCTTAGAGTACAGATCAGTTTTAAAGTTGTCCCTTCCTACCGCACCAATACATCTAGAAATTGAACAGATTCATGCAAGTAAGTAAAGGTGAGCTTCAAATTGGGCACCCTGTTCATTTCCTGATAAAACATCTCCAGTTCACCAGTTGTACCATTTCATAAAGCGAACACCTCATCGATATACCTCCACCACACCTGGACCGATGCCCAGGCGGCGGAGATATACAGATGGTGCTCCTTAACGTGGCTCATCAACCGGTTGGTGTATGTTAGGGGCCACATTTGACCCCATTGCCGTACCCCACTTTTGACGATAGAATACCTTATCGTAAAGGAAAAAATTATGTTCAAGAACCGTGGTCAGTAGTGACATTATGAATTCAACACACCTGTTGGAGAAGTCAGAATTCATTTAATGCTCCCTAGTTGTTTGCAAACCATATAAATGATCAATGTTAGTGTACAATGAAACCACATCAAAAGATCCAATCAACGTTCCTTCCTCAGGACTGACCTCTCCTAATTTGTTCAAAAAATCAGAAGTATCGCGTATATAAGAGCGCCATCCTGTGGCAGATCGTCGGAACACCCTATCCAAGAACCGTGATGGACTATTAAAAGGGAGCCTCTCCCTGAAATCACTGGGCGTCCCGGAGGTGCCCTCAGATCTTCATGGATCTTGGGTAGGGTGTATAAGATTGGGACAACAGGGTGGGATGGTGATAAGATTTCGAACAGTTGTCTATCAATGATGTCCATCTCAAGTGCTTCGCTCAATACATCATTGGTTTTCTCATATGTCCCTCAGTTGGGTCAGCACACAAGGGCTCGTAGACATCAGAGTTAGACAGCTGTGACAGTATCTCACCATGGTAGATCTCCATGACGACCACTGCTCCCCCCTTGTCCGACGCACGAATTGTGATTTTCTCATTGCGGCCCAAAGCTCTAATCGCAGAAACCTCTTCCTTACTAAAGTCCCTGCCACAGGTGAACCCATGCCAATGTGATTTCAACCTAGCAATATTGCGTAAAACCAATTTGGAATAAGTGGCAACAGCGTGGTCGCATTCCGGTGGCTGAAACCGGCTCTTGTTGCGCAGTCCAACCCCAACTGACGAAAATACATCACGGGGGTTGATGCAAAATGGGTACAAAAGTGTCTACAATCTTCATTTAGATTAAACCAACCAATGTCCTGGGTTGGACAAAATGATAGGCCTTTAGCCAGTACTTGTATGTCCGTTAGTGTCTGAGAGGAGATATTGACATCTAGGTCTTTCCAGAGACTGCAGTCTCGCTCCAGGATGGGTTGTCAGGTGTCGAAGTCCTCTTGCGCTTCTCTGAGGTCTCCTCCCCCTCTCCTCTTCCACATCGATGTTGTTGGAATATACTCAATGGAGGACGTTGCCACTAGAGGGAACACCTCCTGCTGATTCACCGATTGAGTCAGACCCAGCCAATGACCAACCAAACCAGGAAGGTGCTCGACGCCTGCCCCCTCCTCGAACTTTACGCTGATTGTTCATCCTCCTATAATCTGCCAATTATACACACGGCCCAACTTATAGTCTTCAGCGTCACGCACACATTTTGTCCTTTTGATGGTTTCAGTACTTTCTTTATGTGCCTTTAAGTCGTTGTCCAACCACTCCATGTGTTCTTTTATCTCTTCAGGGGATAGGTAACCACTGATCTCCTGTTCCACTGCATGAATAGCCTTGGAATTAGATGTAATTTCAATTTGCAAGAAATGAATATTTGAGATCATCGTGAACTTCTGACAAAACGCTGTATTCTTGGACATAAGCCCAGGTCATATATGAGGCCCCAATCCTCTAGGGATCCTCTGTACAGAGGAGGATTCACCCAAAGCTGTAGCATGCAACTTATGTAAGGTCTCATGTTTCCTGAGTAGCAACTTAATATCAGGGGCACTGAGAAAGGTCTCAACACTCCTTAAACCCGACAGGATACGTGTGGCATCTTCATTGGAGTATACAAAGATGTTAGGTAATGAGGGAGCCCCCCCCCCCCTTCCCCTACAACATTCTGAACGCCCAAGCCTCCACCAGGTGCATGCAAACCAGAGTCCAGACTATCGCATGTATAACTTTACGCCCAAAGGCCATATCCCGGCCGGCTTCCAAGTCCAGGCGCTAGTGCTTAGTGAACGTGTGAGTACTGGGTCAGGTGGCGGCCTTGCAAATTTGGTCTGTTGTTGCCTGGACTCTCTTTGCCCAGGAACAAGCAACTGCCCTGGTGGAGTGGGCTTTAAGGTTGTCCGGGGGGGGGGGGGGGGGAATCTCTTAGGACCGGTACACGTCCTCGATAGCCCTTCTGACCCATCGCGCTACGGAGTCCTTAGTAGCGGCCCCTCCTCTGCCCGGACCCTGAAATTGAACAAAGTTATGGAACTGCTGTTTCTTGGTGTTATGAGGATCCTGGCAGAAGGAGGGAAGGACTATGACCTCTTCCCTATGAAAATCCGTAAGGACTTTGGGCTGAAAAAAGGGGTCAGGTCTGAATACTACCTTGTCTGGGAACACAGTCATATAGGGGGTCTTAATGGAGAGGGACTGAATCTCTCCAATCCATCTAGCGGACGTGATGGCGACCAGGAAGGCTACCTTGTAGGAAAGGATCCTGATTGAGAGCATTTCCAGGGGCTCGATGGGATGTTCACAGAGTGCCCGCAGTACTAAATTAAGGTCCCAGGGGGAATTGTTACCCTAATGAAGGAGTGAAATCTAACTGCCCCTTTAAGATATTTCCTGATCAGTCTATGGTCACCTAAGGGGGAAACAAAAAAAAGGCTCCCAAGGCAGCTACCTGGACCTTAAGGGTATTAGGACTTAGTCCCATATCCTGACCATCCTGCAGAAAATCTAAGATTTGGCTGATGAAGATCGTGGATGCTATGACCCAGCCACCTAGAAAAGGTATCCCAAATCCTGACATAAATCTTCCTGGTAGATTTCTTAAGACTCTCACATAAGGTAGACACTACTCTACCTGACAAACCCTGGTTCAGGTATTTTACCCGTTCAGTTTCCAGGCCACCAGTCTGAACCTTCGGATCTCTGAACATAACAGATGACCTTGCTGCAAGTGATCGTCTCTATGAGGGAGATGTAGAGGGTCCTGGGTCGAGAGAGTGGCCAGGAGCGGGAACCAGGGTCTTTTGGGCCAGATAACAGAGCCTGGAGACCTCCAGATTTTCCTCAAGAGCAGTGGGATTAGAGGTATGGATGGGAAGGTATAAGCAAGATCCCAGTCCCAGGTCTGAGAAAGAGCGTCTGCTCCCCTGGAGAAGAAATGGGGGCATTTGGCATTCTCCTGGGAGGTGAACAAGTCCACCTGTGGTATCCCCCACTCTTCTGTAATTAGACAAAATGCATGCGGGTGAAGTGTCCACTCCCCTGGGTCTATCTGTTTGTGGCTAAGGAGATCTGCTGTAACGTTCTCTGGACCCCTTACGTGGAAGACTGTGACAGAGTGTCCGTTCTATCCAACCTAGAAGGTTTGCCGCCAGGCCTTGGAGTCGTTGATTCCGGGTAGAGCCCTGGTGACGAATGGGGGACACAGTGGTCACATTGTCTGAAAAGATTTTAACATGTCTATCTCTAATATCTGCCTCGAAGCCGCGAACCGCCTTCCAAACGGCACATAGTTCTTTATAATTAGAAGACTGAGACGCCTACTTCTGGTTCCAGCCCCCCTGGACATAATAATGGCCCAAGTGGGCCTCCCAACCAGTCGCACTAGCATCGGTGAAGATAGAGATTGGGGATGTAGGGTACCAGACTGTGGACCTGGCAAGGTTGGATGATGACGACAACCACCACTCTAAGGATTTTTTGATCCTGGGGGAAATGGAAACTAACCGATCTAGGGAAGAAGGTGATCTATCCCAATTACCAAGGATAAATTCCTGCAGGGTTCTGCAGTGAAGCTGAGCCCATGGGACCACTCCAATGCATGATGTCATGAGGCCGAGGACCCTCATGCCTTTCCTAATGGAAATCTTAACAGAGAGAAAAAGTGCCCAACATTCGTCTAACCCTGCCTTCTGTCTCTGGCGGAAGGCAAGAACGCTGGAGGCAAGAGTCCAAGATAACTCCTAGAAACTTCTTCTGGTGTTCAGGAAGGAGACTAGATTTATCGTAGTTGACAATCCAACCCAATGACTCAAACAAATGGAGAGTGAAATTAATATGAGCTTGGAGCTCTGGCACCGACCCCGCTACCATCAGGAAGTCATCCAAATATGGGATGATTATTATATTATTGGCCCTCAGGAAAGCTATCATTTCCAACACAACTTTGGAAAAAACGCGAGGTGCCGAAAAGATCTCAAATGGTAAGCATACAAACTGGAAGTGTGACACCGAACCGTCAATGACCAGAGCAAACTGAAGGAATCTCTGGGAATCTGGGTGAATGGGGACGTGGTAATAAGCATTCTGTAGGTCAATAGTGGCCGGGCGTGATTAAGGGGATCGCTGATCGTAGGGATTCCATCTTAAATCTCCTGTAAGAAATAGATTTGTTCAGGAATTTTAAATTAATAATTGTTCAATAAGAACCGTTGGGCTTCTTGACGAGGAACGGGGGGGGGGGGGTAGCAACCCCTGAACCGATCCTCCACGGGAACCTGAACAATAGCCCCTAGATCTAGCACTTCTTGCACTCCCAGTTGAAGAGCCTGAAAGAGCGAGGGCGACTGGCAGGGGGTGACCACGAACGTATGGGGTGGGGAGGAGGACAATTCAATGCTGTAGCCCTCCTTAATAAGGTGCAGAGCTCAGGGACTGGACGTCACTTCCTCCCATCTGGAGGCAAACCGCATCAGTCGACCGCCAGTCTACAGGGTCTTGGCCATAGGTGGCCCTGAGGGCGTTGTCTCACCCTTTCCGCCTTTGGGGTAGGACTGTTCGGTCTTTCCTTTCCCCTTATATGCCCTGATGGGAAATGATGGAGGGTAGGAGGAGGAAGGGTGCCTGAAGGTCCTCTCCATAGGATTTTTTCATTGTGGAATCCACTTTAGCGTCCAGCGGATCCCGCAAATGCCAGACGTCCTCGAAGGGTAGGGCCGCCTTCTTGGATACCTTGGCCACCGCTAGGTCTACCTTGGGGGTAGCTTCCAAGAAGTCGATGTCGTCTGTGGAAAATATCAGGCGATCCCTCAATTCTTTTGGAAGGGAGAATTTGTATTCCGCCTGCCTCCACTCTGATAAGATCAGCTGCTTCAGGATGTCGTTAACCGGAAACGTCGGTTTTGGTTGTGGTTGAAGACCCTGAAACAGGCTGTCCTGGAACGAGGACTGTTGCGGAACCTCATCCTCCACTTGCGTAGTGCCCCTAACTGTGCTCAGCAGTTGGCCCATGTCTGCCGACGAGAAGAAGTACTTTTTAGCATCTTCCGGTGGTGCAGATTTTGAAGGGGAGTCTTCCAAGAGACCCTCTTCTGAATCGGAGTCTTCCATAAGCTTCCATCTCGCCCTTTTAGCTGAAGGGGAAGACTGGAGAGAGATTTCTTAATTTCTTCGCGGATTACCGCACGAATATCCGCCATGGCCGAGGAGCCATCCTCTTGGACCACCTTGGCCGTACATTGCACACATAGCGGTTTGGCATGGCCATCCACCAGCCGGCGCATGCAAACGGGACATTTGCGAACCCGTTTCTTCACATCTCGTTTTTTTGTGAATCTGTCCTATAAAAAGGGGAGATAGGCAGAATTTCCAGCAACATTTCAGACAATACATATCAGAAAACCCGCAATAGAGGTTTACTTACAAGTAATCTGCCCTCAGCGTCTTCCCTGGCTGACATTCTGCATTCAGAATCCAGACAGACAGCAGAGGAGGAAAATTGTTCTTTAAATTTTTGAATTTGGCGCCTCCCAACTCCAGACACGCCCCCTTGGCCGTGGCTCTGCACCTTATGTAACGCGGCCCCACCCCCGTGACACATAGGCACTGACATCACTCCGCTGCGCAGGATCCAGGGGACACTGCACTCACCTGCTGGAGTCGGCCGCCGCTCTGCCGAGAGGGAAGGCGGGGCCTTCTGCTACTGCCGTGCCCAGTGCCACCAAACGCCTGCTGCTGGATTCAGCGCCGCAGCCCCTCGAGAGAGGGACGACCATGGAAGGAGGAGCGCTGCAGGGCCAGGTACCGGGCATTCTGTTCCTCGAGCCAGCGAACCCTATGGGCAGCGTGCTGGGAGGATAAAGGTTGCTGTATGGTATAGTCCTGCGACTGAGAGGCCCTCTTACGTGGTCTCACCCGCGCAGACACTGGCAGCCCAACAGAGAGGATTCCTCCCGGGCGGACAGACGGCTGGAGTTCCTCTTCTCCTCCGGCATACACCTGCAGGTTTCCTCCGCTAGGACTGTCCTGTAGGGACAGGAAGACACTGGTGAGCTGCTGATGGGAGTTGCCTTTTGTACTTTCCGCTTCCTGTCACAATAGGGGTCCAGTGGACAGCCTCCAGGTGTATGCTGTCAGGGTGACGAGGGGGAAGACTTATGTAACAGTGGAAACGTGGCCAGCTGCAGAGATGGAACAACCAAAAAGAAGTGTGCTTTGAGAGTTGCGGTTCCTGTGATTTGCTACACCCCAGATGCTGCTTATAATCACACGATAATAAGCTTATAATACACATGCAATAGTAAGAGTGATTGTGTTTGAGGGGCTCCGCTGGGCTGAGAGTGTGGAGGGGATAGTAGAGCCAGGAGGAGGATGATTCATGCAGCTTTACACAAAGGAAGATGATCATGGCCCTAATTGGGATTGATCATCCCTAACGTACATCGACCGCCATCCATCGAGTGGATGGTGGGCACACTGACTGCATGGGTCGCACATAGCTAAGGCCAGCCATACCCATATGGTGCCTATTAAATGTCTACTGTTTTTCAGCCTCCAGGCCTCTCACAATTGGAAATTGTCCCCATAACCCTCGGAGTGCTGCAAAAAGAAAATCACATGACAAGTTTCAGTGTGAATCCACATTAGATGGAAGATCCGGCAATCGGAGCGACTTCCAGCGAGGCCGGTCATCGGTGCTAGACTAGCCGGGGCCATGACATCACTGCAAACCACGGCGGGTTCTCTTGTATAACGGTGTGGAGAGTATACCGAGAATGGCGCGATCAAGGAAAAACATCCAGTGAAAGGAAATGCCATGGAAGGAAACAACTCAATCGCCAAAAAAGGGTCAGAGGAGGATGTTAGGAATCATACTGATGAACAGGCGCTGCAGTCAGCCATATACACCACTAGTGCGCCAACTAATGTGTCCAAGCTCTCAGCTGGCCGTTCCTCTGGACCGATGGGCTATAGCAGAAGACCGCCAGTTCCAGCGCCATTGTCATTGCTCTGGACAATCGCTGGCACAGCTCGCATTTCCCTGCCCTTTATACCCTATTACCCTCTCACTGTTCTAGATCACTATGATTGTGGCTATTACCCCTTTCTCAACTCTAGGGCACCAGAGATGTGGCTGTTAACCCTTGACTGCCCTTATTAGTGTTTATGGAGGTCATGTTAAGCTTCGCTTTAAATGGGATGTCTGCAACCGTTACTATTGATGACCTTAGGTCAGGTAGATCAGTAGTTGATCAATATGGGTCTACCACTTGGGATGCCTGATTAACTGTTTGCTGGGCCAAAGTCAATATGGACAACCTTGGAAGCCAATAGCGGTGTCTGTACTGCAGCAGCATACATTGGTATTGCATTGAACTCAGTGGGAGCTTCTCTTCAGCAGAGGAGAGAGTGCGGGAAGCGACATGAAGTGAAGGAGTTAGTCAGAGGAGGAGGTAGAGAGGCGCAGCAGCTTGAGGAGCTGCCTCACCTTACACAGCTACTGGAGGTCGGGAGTTGGAGGAGAGCATTGGGAGCAGGGCGGAGTAGTGACAGCGCCCAGAGTGAGAGTGGAGTCTTTCCACCCTGTTGGAAGGAACCAGAGTCAGGGCAGACCCCGAGGAAGCTGCATGGAAAGTATACTTCAAGTGTGGGTGAAAGTTGTCCCTGCATAGCTAGCAGACAGTACAGACTACCCTGCACTCCAAAACCTCTGCCAACAACTATCCGGAGCAACTCGCAAATAACTCCGACTGGTGGACGTATCTCCCCTAACAGAGCGAGAGCGGGGGCGCGAGAGGTAAGGAATCAATGCCTGTTATGCGAATTATCAACAAATCTATTGAAGTTTGTCGTTGTCTAATATCTTCAATGTGTGAACTGTTTACTTCGTACTTGAGAAAGTCATTAAACTGTGTGCCTTCAGTTTACCCTCATCTGCGTGGATTGGTCTGAATTATTGCACCACTGCAAACACTAGTCCATCCCCAAAAAGGTACTGGCGTCACGATCTGACAGTTACCCAAACTGCATCGAAGTTCATTGCAGTCCCCCTACTGAACGAGGAGCCATTTTAGTCATAGTAGCCACCACTGATCACATTACTGTTAGCGCATCCACTCAAGCTACCGCTGCCCGACGCATAGTAAACAAAGAATAAGAGAAAGTTGACATCTGTTGTGTTAGAATACAACTTGTGTACCGTGACACAGGCATCTTAAACATGTAATGCACTGAGTAGTAATAAGACTGATGTTCTGTCTTACAAGAGAGGAGAAAATATTTGCCACGTTAATGTAGATAACTATGAACCAAAACCGCGTGGAGCGCTTGAAGGCTTTTACCTTATGAAGAAGATCTATTAGGGAAAGGAGGTGTGTGTGGGGATGGGGGATGGGGGGGGGGGGGGTAGAACATGGAGATATCTGGAAGGGTGGGATGTGAAGGTTTTTGTTATTTTGAAACTACCAAACAAACACCTTTACCAGGCAGCACCGCAGGGCCAAAGACTGCAACAGATGCCAAGCTCCACCGCATACAAAGGATAGGGGAACATTGGCAGATCAGTGGAGGCCTGACTGCACATGGGTCATGCTGCGCCATTCTCTTCAATGCTTCAGATAGAGTTCAAGCACTCAGCCATCTCCACTGGTTCCATTGCAGTAAATGGAGTAGCAGAGTATCACTATTGCCCACACTTCAGGACAGACCATGCCAGGGCCCACTGATCCCAGGAACAGAGGTTGGCGGTGGTCAAACCTCTGCTGATTGCCAGTTATCCCCCATTCAAAGAATAGGTGATCTTTTACATGACGGCTCACCACCTTAAGTGAAGTTTAACTGTTCCAAACATTAATGAGCCATAGACTAAGGATACTGGTAGGTTGCAGGATCTATTAGTAACACCGTTCATGCTTAAACAATTGCTCCTTCCCCACTAGTCTGAGAAGACTTACATGGCAAACACACATGCCTATAGCAGCCAATCACAGCACAGTGTTCAACAATCGCAACCAGGACGGTCATCTAGTAGATGGTTCTGCTACATGAAAAACTTGGGGGAAAAAAAAAAAAAATGAAGGATTGCTTGCATTATTTTTATGTATCTAAATGTGTCATTAAACAGTTATGAGGGCTTCACATCAGGAAGATAGTTCATAAGAACCATGTATAATGAGAAATATGGCGCTTTCCATGCAGAATATGGTAATCTGCAGTCTGCAGCTGCCTGGAAGGTCTATCAGATCCGTGGGCTTCTAGCACAAGCAATGTGTTCATATCCCTTTAATATTCATCATTAAAGGGGAACTTGGGATGATCTTTCCATCTGCAGAATAAGAAAGATGGGTTATTAAGGATACAACATAGCTACCGAAAATTCAGACCTTGTAAACAGCAGTCCAGATCTGATACAGTGTTGTACTGCAGGAAGCATACACTTACTGTAGGACATGCAACTTCTAGGAAGCTCCTAGTGGGAGGGGTCTCAGCAGCAGAGTACTTCCCCTGCTTACCCAGACACTCATAACAGCTACCTGATGTCACCACTAGAGGGAGTTTACTTTACACTTTTATATAGCCCCCATTGAGCTGTTCTCTAGAAGGATATAGCAAGACACAAACAGATCTGTCAGTAGAAGCTGATGGTTTCCAGTAGCAAAAGAAGATGTTTCTTCTCTGGAAACAAACATTAGTTTATACAGCAGAGTTAATACAAGATATGCTGGATTTTATATTTGTTGACTCAAAAGCCAAAGCTAATCAGAAGGTGGAGTTTCAATGTGTCTCCATCTTTAGTAGGATATTGTTCTGAATGCATTAAATTGCTCCTATCTGCTCCACCAATACATACAATATCCTACCAAAAGTAATTGGACCCTTGAGCAAGAAGCAAAGTCATTATTTCCATATGTTAATACTTCGTAGAGAGTAAGCCGCTGATAAGATCTGATGTCATTAGGGCCAAAGGAGCCCCACTAACATCAGATATGCTTCTGCTGGCATTTCCCTCAATTCATCCTGTAAACATCTGGAGTGTTCCCTCACAGAAGATGGATGTGGTTCATCTTTCCTAACCAGACGTTCCAGTTCATTCCAAAGATGTTCAATGGGGTTCAGGTTGGGATTCTGCAGGTCACTCTGTAGCACCTCCCTATATTACCTCTCTACCCGCCCACTTGTATAGGGGCTTGTGTGCCCGTTTCCCACCCTTGGGCTCTGCACCAGGGAGATTAAAACTCACTGCCAGGCAGTGACAAGGTAGCTGACATCAGGGAGGAGCTCATTACTTGAGCAGAAGGGGGAGACACATGGTCTCTCCCAGAGACGGCACCTTCTGTATCCAAATGTGGCATACAGACAGGACAATGTGCTGGGTGTTCTGTAGTGCCCGCTGGGACACAACTCCAATTGTGGAACATCTATATTCTCAAACCAACATAAAACAGTGCTCGCTTTGTGACAAGGTGCCTTGTCTTGTTGGAAGTATGGCCGACCATTCCCAGAGTATTGCCACATTGTTGGCAGCACATTGTCTAGGTACACCTCCGTGTTCATGGTTTCTGCCACTACAACCCACGGCCCTAGACTGCCAAACCAAACCATATGATCTAAGACATCCTCAGTAGCTCCGCCGTACTTATCTGTTAGGACAACAGTCAGGCAAGAGATGTTCAGCCTCCACACCCAGGTACAGCCATCTGGTCTGAAGATGGAGAAGCTAGATTCAGGACTTCAGGGATGCTCCTTGCTCCTTGTAAGCAGGAGATGTTTTCGGGATGAATCGGGTGGCCTAATATCAGCTGGAGTGTATCAGGCGTTAGTAGAGAGTATCCATAGGGTCCCCACCAAGTATTAACATGTGAAACTACATACTCCTCTTGATCCTTCCTCAGGCAGCCAATAGGGCCACCTACATAGGGTAATGGAGTACGGCGGAGTGCAAGAAGCTGAAGTAACAAAGTCTGCTCCACCGCCTCAAATAAATGTTCCATGCTACTTACTGTCGAATATCCATATAACGCATATCCCTGTTCAGTCCATCCAGCGTCTTCATTTCTTCAGCACTTAACTGGAAGTCAAAGACCTGAAATGCATTTATAATGTAACGTCTTTCATCTCAAAAAGGAAAGCTGCAGGATAACAAACACGGAGGAGATGGAGCGTGCGATGAGGCAGAAGGTAGAGCTCAGACTATGTAACTGGTGTGGAGTCAGCGACCATAACTGCCCACACTCACCTGAAAGTTCTCTTTGATCCTGGCGGGGGTGAAGCTCTTTGCTAGGACGACAGCCCCCCTCTGTAGTAGGTACCGCAGTGCCACCTGGGCGGGGGTCCGGCCAACCTTTTCCGCTATACAATTTAGTACTGGATCTTCCAATAGGACTGGAGAGTTCTGGTCTATCCTGTGAGACATCATATGATTATGTGGGGGAGTAATTCTCCAAACATTGGGAGGTTTTGGGCCATATACTGTGCTGCAATGCCTTGTGGTCATCAACTAACTCAAGGTACAATAACGGGTGCAACAAAAGGGCTAAACAGATTAAAGGGCTCCTGCTGCTCAAGTGCAAAGTTGCAGGGTGGTGCCATACTGTAAGATCACTTTATAAAGGGTACTTACTAAGACCTATGACAATTAATTTCCCACCCATTACTATGTAGACTAGGCTGGAAAGGCTTGCTGCAGAGGTTGTTGACCAAGAGCCAGGGCGGGCACAGGGTCCTACCACAACACATACATTCAAGGCTCCTGACTAATCTCTAGCAGTAAGATCTACGTCTTACCATTTCTGATCCCTGCTTGAGCCCAGTACGCTGAACGCCACCAGCACGATGTCATGTGACCTGAGGAACTCCTGGAGTTTACTCTGATTGAGGTAAATGTGACATTCAACCTTAGAAGAATAAATAAATACCAGATTACGATGATGCAAACCACCAAGTGTACAGTCCAGCACCTTATTGTGACCATCAGCCCTAGTGGTCAACACGAACCATAACCCTTAGCTGGAACCTATCACTTTACTGCAACCCTAAAACATTGCTGCCTTCGTGTGGAGCGTGGCCCTTGGGACGATCAGCTGATTGGCTGGAGGAAACCGTGGCCGGAGGAAACCGTGGCCAGACAGGGAAACGTTACATGAAGGCAGGGGTACCAAGCCTTTATGCTGCCTAAGTCAAAGTGTGAAATGGTGCCTACCCCTCACCCTCCCCCTAAAAAAAAAGTGTCTTGTACTACTGTCTTGAATGTGGAATGAGTCAGGTTGTGTATTGAATGTTTGCAGACATGAAAGGGTTAATGTCCGGTCATGTCTGAGGAGATCTGGAAAAGGTTTTGTCACTTAATACCCTTTATGCTCATCATGCTGATCATTCTCAGGTCTACACATGGTAGTCAAGCATGTACATTTGGCAGGAATGGGAGTGATCTCGTCTCACATGTTGTTCATTACACTTGTGTTATAAGGAGCTTCAGGGCTCCACAGTTTACTGGGTGACCAAGGTCTTGCGACCGAAATGCGTCCCTTTTGTGACAAGAGAAGCTGTGACACTTAATAAGGGCTGAAAGTTTCACATATTACCATTGGTGATCCCTTTTTTTGGATTATTCTGCTGAATCTCGTAGTGGATTACATGAAACATCACGGAGAGCGAATACCCAGCCGGACTACAGAAGCAGGGCAGCAGATAAGAGGTGGTGAGCACAAACTGTTACCAGTATGTAATCTCCCCCCTGTGGTACCAGGAAGGGGATGGGGTCCCAAGGTACCCTTAGGGAAGGAGACTGTTGAGCCCCTTGACAAGGTTATCTCTGCACCTCCGACGCTGTACCACCACTGCTGGTAAGATCTGACCTCTCCCCCTGTATGCAAGGGGGGGGCATGTTACACACTCAACTGCGGTGGGGAAGCTGGGGACTTGATTAGTGCCTGTCGGGCTGCTGGTAGTTATCTTTTAGCAGTATTAATATGGCTAATTAAAGTTACTGGCCAAGTGTCAATTCACCACCCCGAGGTCATGCAGATTGCCACTTAAGAGGAGTCTCAAGTTGCCTCATGATAGGGACATCCCTGCATGAAGGCCATGCAACTGATATAAAGCATATCTGTATTGGTTCATAGAGCGGGGTCCCAACCATGCCAGATTGGTGGGGAGGACATCACGAGTTACCTGGTTGCAGACTGGTTTGTATTTTAGGTCTGGACAGTTCAGGATCAGTTCTATCTGCCTCTTACTGAAATTGGAAACTCCTATGGATCGAACCAAACCGGCATCTTTACACTCCTCCAGGGCCTAAGAAGAAAAAAAAAAAAAAAGGGGGGGGAAATCAAGAAGGAGTTGCAGTTCCGAGTCATCACTTGGCCGTTCTACTACTCCATACTGCACCTTCCAAGTGTCCCGAATGTCCGTGTTGTGATAAATTGGTTTCCCATTTTCATCTGTTGGTAAGAGATCATCTCCAGGCTGAAATCATATTTACCGAAGTTGTCAGCCACAATGTACCATCATGCCACATCATACCAATGGCAGAGGTGCAGCTGTCCTCTGTACACCGTGGTAATTGACCGTTTGGTATTTGACATATAGTACTTAGGTCTACATGTTTATTTGCATTCAACTTACCTTGAATTCAATCGGGCTGTGGATGAGAAACAAATCCATATAGTCAAGCTGAAGATTTGTCAGAGATTTCTCAAGACCTTGACGGACTCGATCTGGGGTATAAAAAGTGGACCAGAGCTGAAAGAGAAGAGTGAAGTCAGAAGAGTCTACCATCTCCCCTCTCATTCAGTTTCATTAAAACAGACTAAGAAACAGTTGCATCCCCCTCCTATCCCCACTCCCCTACTCCCATACCGCCTAGTTTTTAAACAATGAAAACAGGGACAATTTGGCAGGTTTGTGTATGATGGGCCACACACCTACGTGTCCTCTCACAATAGTGCCTCTCAATGTCCCTTGTAGCAGTAAAAGCAGAAGAGCAGCTTGTACTCGCCTCTTTTGCGCTCCCTGACATTCTGGTCTGTCCCGCTCAAGTAGACTTCTCATTTTTGTAAAACACAATCATGTCACATGATCCTATGGCCAGTCCCTGGCCTTAGCTTTGGTAACATGTCTCCTGCCTTCCAGGACAAAATGGGACATCCCCCAAAATCCAGGACTGTCCTGTCAAATTTAAGATGGTTGGGAGACAAACCCCTCGATCCCATTTAGAATTTCCTGTGTTACTCTATACTGATTTTCAGGAGGGGATGAGTAAGTTTCTAAAGCTAAAGAAGATACCACAGAAGTCTCATATTGCATTCAACATGTTCTTATATATGCAAACAAAATAGTAATAGTTATTCCTTCGCTATATGGATTTGTAGGCTAGTTTAGTTACAGGAAATCTGGATGACAACCCAGATGGATATGTGATAATGGTCATTAATAGTTATCAATTGTGAGTAGGAAGTGTAGTGACCTGGACTGGCACCACAGGATAAAAGTACTTTACCTGCAAGTTAAGAGCAATTGTTCTAACTATCAGTTCATTTAACAAAATGTAGTTAGGCTGGACTTCATTTAGTAAGAGGAAACTAAAGAGTTAAGGTTGCTTGGGCACCATCATAAATCAGTTGGAGTTAAACTGACAGGCCCCATGAGTGAGGGAGGGGGGGGGGGAGGGATGGGGCTTCTTCCAGCTCATTTTCTATTGCGCAGTGGTTTATGATAGTACAGTGTTGGAAGAGAGAAGAGAAGAGGAGTAGGGAGTGAGACAGTGAAGGTCACTTGGAGGGGTGAGGAACTGAGATGGACACAAGGGAGAAGGATAGCCATGTGATTTCCAGCTTCTTCCTTCTCTATCCTGCTGTAATTAGAGATATTATATAAACTTTCAAGAAATCCCATGGGCAGCTGCTCATAAATTACCCTGATGCTGAAAGAGACTGTTTGTTTTTCCAATCTGATGTCCATTCAAGCCAGCACTGCCTTTTACCAGACAGACAACAAACTTCAGACAAAAAGTAGAGAATCTTCATAGAAGTTTGTGAGTACTAAAGAAAACCTGAGCACAGCGTTTTTAGGAATGGCAAAACTGTTAGTGGGGTTTATAAGGGGTATTTCTTGTCAGTTCTCTCTATATAGCTCTTCCTTAGCTCAGATGCTGCCTCCTCAAAGTTGGTTTACCTGTTCTTAAAGTGCTAAACAGTATATATAAGTTGTAGGTGCAATTTCTGGTGCATAAGAATAATGCAGACAACCACAAGCCTGAAAGTAAATGGTGTGCCTGACATTTACCTACATACATGTTAGTCTTATTTCGCTACCAAGCGCATTTAATCCAGGCACTGGCATCACGATCCAAAGAGCGTGCTGCACTCATTGCCACCGTGACAAGGCTCATCAGTCACATCTTAGAAACCACTCAGAGTGCAGGTCTCTTCCCGCCTGTCGCCCGTTGTAGGAAGAGACATGGTGGATTTTTTTTATACATTTTTTATTACCTTCCCGGTATAGAACACGTCTTCTCTCTTCACAGTTCCATCTGCAATCTTCTGCTTGATGGCTTGGCCGACCTCAACCTCGTTCTTATAAATGAAGGCGCTGTCTATGTGGCGATACCCAACTTCCAGCGCCACCTTTACGCCATCTTCTGCCAATCTCTTGGAAAACTAAGAAAAATGACAGCCTGGTATTTAAGTTATATTCTAAACTTCCCTATAGAAGTTGCTTAATGCCAACTATGGCACCAAATCAATCGGATCCATCAGCCAGTCAGCTAAAAAGTTTGACTGGGCCTTCAGTACTGCTCAGCGTGAATGGCTAGGGAATGAAAAACAGATTTTTGTAACATCAGATCATGTCAGCTTAATCAGTTTTTCGATAAAAGTTGAAAGGGGTGGTGGTGGTGGTGGGGGGGGATGTTGAATCAACACTCCCATGATGCATGCTAAAGCAGGTCAGCATGCAGCTAGTCAGCCGGCTGGATGTCTTGATAATGTAACCAAATGCATGCAGAGAGATGTTACTAGATACTGTGGTGAACATTTTAAGCTGCAGCATGTTTATATACCTACCTGCAGTTTGGGGGAGATCCTCTGCTGAGCATATATGTCTGAGGTATCACATTCTACAGTATATACCAGCAGACTGACAAACTGTGCTGTAGGGTGTAGAGAAGAAAAAAAAAAAAAAAAAAAGCTCCATTTCTGGCATCACAAATTTTTCAAAGTCACAAGTCTAGTCTTTATATATTTGCATGCGTCCGTGTACCTGAGGGGTTTGTGAACTGGAGACAGGAAGCAGGGAAAGTCCAAAAGACATTAGTTGCTTCCGTTAGTACAGATGTTGCCAGCTTGGACGTCCAGCCTATTAGATTCCAATGTGCCCGCCTGTGGGCGTTTGGGAACTAAATAAAACCTCCCAAAACAAGGAAAAAGCCAAAAACACACACAGTTCTCAATTTGCGAGCCGGGCTATTAGATTGATATGTACTCATACATGCCTGTGGCTTTCTGCAAACTAAGTGTGTTATATGAACATGACGTGTATTGCACCTCTGCAGCACTGAATGGGTTACCATCTGGGTTATGTCTGGAAATGTATCGTGTGTCATGTGACCTTGTTTTATATATAATATAACGGATATGCGAGAGAGTTGTAGTGGGAGTTGTTGGAGCTGGAGTGAATGGAGCTGCTAGAGACCCACATGGTGGGGGGCCATAATGGGAGAGAGAGAAAGGCACTCAGCTTTCCCTGCGCACGTCACACCCAGGAGATATCAGAGGTCTGCTCCTGCCGAGATTCTGGAGGAGTGTAAGAGAGCGGCCCGCCATTGCAGAGTGGAGTGCGAGTTGGACATGAAGGTTGACCGGTAGAGAGCCGGAGAAGAGAATAGGAGTTGTGGCGGGCCGGGAGCCATATAGATATTGTAGATTCACCACTTTGTACTGAATATCCCGCTGCTGTGGATTATTTCTCGTTGAACTATAAGTTAGTTTATTCAGACTGGCACTGCCGACCGGTCACGGCTTTGCTAATTTAACTATTGTGTGTAAACAAGTTCTTTCAACATGCAGATTCCCCGCAGACGATGGGACGGTGGCATCACACATGACAAGACTAAGGTAAACTGCAGCTAGGCTCACCTCCCCTTTAATAGCCTGCCATCGGCCCCTTGGATGTGTCCCTGGTTACCCTCTGGGTGGGAGGTGGTAGAGCCACTGTGACAAGGCCTAAACTCATCCCCACCATCTCCTAGGCTGCGGCCCACTGATGGCAAACGGTTTTTTTCCACAAAGTATTGCTCCATGCCAACCCACAGCGCCAGATGCCCAGACACCTATTCCCCCAAAAAGCTGTCCCTGGCCTGCATGGCCATGTAAGTGATAACCTGCCCCTGGTGCCGAACACTAACACTGGGTCAATGAAGCCAAAAAATGACTGGTCCCCGTTTCATGGTACTGTGGGGTAAATATAACTGGCTATTAGTAGCCCCCCATATTGTATCCGTACAGCCATGATGAGGATTGTATAACTGAGTCTTATAGACCTGCTGGAGCCAAGGTAATATCTGGACATCCTGCCACCATTGTCTATAGAGTCTTGGGATCTCTTGTCTAATTAATCATGTAAATCTATTGTCATCCTAAGACTGAAGTGCAGCCCTATGTATCCTTGGAGCTGGGTGCGGTCCTATGTATCCTTGGTGCGGACCTATGTATAAAGGGTGCGGTCCTATGTATCCTTGGTGCGGTCCTATGTATCCTTGGTGCGGTCCTATGTATCCTTGGTGCGGTCCTATGTATCCTTGGTGCGGTCCTATGTATCCTTGGTGCGGTCCTATGTATCCTTGGTGCGGTCCTATGTATCCTTGGTGCGGTCCTATGTATCCTTGGTGCGGTCCTATGTATCCTTGGTGCGGTCCTATGTATCCTTGGTGCGGTCCTATGTATCCTTGGTGCGGTCCCATGTATCCTTGGTGCGGTCCCATGTATCCTTGGTGCGGTCCCATGTATCCTTGGTGCGGTCCCATGTATCCTTGGTGCGGTCCCATGTATCCTTGGTGCGGTCCCATGTATCCTTGGTGCGGTCCCATGTATCCTTGGTGCGGTCCCATGTATCCTTGGTGCGGTCCCATGTATCCTGGGTGCGGTCCCATGTATCCTGGGTGCGGTCCCATGTATCCTGGGTGCGGTCCCATGTATCCTGGGTGCGGTCCCATGTATCCTGGGTGCGGTCCTATGTATCCTGGGTGCGGCCCTATGTATCCTGGGTGCGGCCCTATGTATCCTGGGTGCGGCCCTATGTATCCTGGGTGCGGCCCTATGTATCCTGGGTGCGGCCCTATGTATCCTGGGTGCGGCCCTATGTATCCTGGGTGCGGCCCTATGTATCCTGGGTGCGGCCCTATGTATCCTGGGTGCGGCCCTATGTATCCTGGGTGCGGCCCTATGTATCCTGGGTGCGGCCCTATGTATACTGGGTGCGGCCCTATGTATACTGGGTGCGGCCCTATGTATACTGGGTGCGGCCCTATGTATACTGGGTGCGGCCCTATGTATACTGGGTGCGGCCCTATGTATACTGGGTGCGGTCCCATGTATCCTGGGTGCGGTCCCATGTATCCTTGGTGCGGTCCCATGTATCCTTGGTGCGGTCCCATGTATCCTTGGTGCGGTCCCATGTATCCTTGGTGCGGTCCCATGTATCCTTGGTGCGGTCCCATGTATCCTTGGTGCGGTCCCATGTATCCTTGGTGCGGTCCCATGTATCCTTGGTGCGGTCCCATGTATCCTTGGTGCGGTCCCATGTATCCTTGGTGCGGTCCCATGTATCCTTGGTGCGGTCCCATGTATCCTTGGTGCGGTCCCATGTATCCTTGGTGCGGTCCCATGTATCCTTGGTGCGGTCCCATGTATCCTTGGTGCGGTCCCATGTATCCTTGGTGCGGTCCCATGTATCCTTGGTGCGGTCCCATGTATCCTTGGTGCGGTCCCATGTATCCTTGGTGCGGTCCCATGTATCCTTGGTGCGGTCCCATGTATCCTTGGTGCGGTCCCATGTATCCTTGGTGCGGTCCCATGTATCCTTGGTGCGGTCCCATGTATCCTTGGTGCGGTCCCATGTATCCTTGGTGCGGTCCCATGTATCCTTGGTGCGGTCCCATGTATCCTTGGTGCGGTCCCATGTATCCTTGGTGCGGCCCCATGTATCCTTGGTGCGGTCCCATGTATCCTTGGTGCGGCCCCATGTATACTTGGTGCGGCCCCATGTATACTTGGTGCGGCCCCATGTATACTTGGTGCGGCCCCATGTATCCTTGGTGCGGCCCCATGTATCCTTGGTGCGGTCCCATGTATCCTTGGTGCGGTCCCATGTATCCTTGGTGCGGCCCCATGTATACTTGGTGCGGTCCTATGTATACTTGGTGCGGTCCCATGTATCCTTGGTGCGGTCCCATGTATACTTGGTGCGGCCCCATGTATCCTTGGTGCGGTCTCATGTATACTTGGTGCGGCCCCATGTATCCTTGGTGCGGTCCCATGTATACTTGGTGCGGTCCCATGTATACTTGGTGCGGCCCTATGTATACTTGGTGCGGTCCCATGTATCCTTGGTGCGGCCCCATGTATACTTGGTGCGGTCCTATGTATACTTGGTGCGGTCCTTGTAAGACTCACTTTTGTCCGTCTGATCTGGTTACCGGTGACGTCAGATTTGTGTATTTTGAAAGCCACGACCTATGCATCGATATTTGCATCTATTCAAGCAGTAGATCCTACTAGTATAAAGGACGGGGACGGGGGGGGGGGGGGGGGGGGGGGGGGGGGTAGAAGGATGTTGGACCTGTGACGGGGTACGCCCGCTCAGAATGTGGTTCCCAAGATGCCCCCAGTTCTGACTTTTCACCTCTGCTTCTCCGGTTGATGTACAAAGCACATAAGTATACCTCAGGCTCCTGGTGACGGGAGTATTGATGTAACCGATGTTTAAAGGGGTTGTCCCGCGGCAGCAAGTGGGTCTATACACTTCTGTATGGCCATATTAATGCACTTTGTAATATACATTGTGCATTAATTATGAGCCATACAGAAGTTATAAAAAGTTTTTTACTTACCTGCTCCGTTGCTGGCGTCCTCGTTCCCATGGTGCCGACTAATTTTCGGCCTCCGATGGCCAAATTAGCCGCGCTTGCGCAGTCCGGGTCTTCTGCAGTCTTCTATGGGGCCGCTCGTGTAGAATGCCGGCTCCGTGTAGCTCCGCCCCGTCACGTGCCGATTCCAGCCAATCAGGAGGCTGGAATCGGCAATGGACCGCACAGAAGAGCTGCGGTCCATGGAGACAGAGGATCCCGGCGGCCATCTTCAGCAGGTAAGTATGAAGACGCCGGACCGCCGGGATTCAGGCAAGCGCTGTGCGGGTTGTTTTTTTAACCCCTGCATCGGCGCGGGACAACCCCTTTTTGTTTACATGATTTATACACAATATCACCTACTTTTATGTTACCGTTTTATTTTACCATCCATTTGTATTAATGTTGTTGCATCAATCCTCGTGTCGTATCAAACCGAAGCCCAACTTGTGTTCAAGTTGGCAAACCAGGTTCCCCCAGGACGTGCGGGGCATTCACCCACGCCCGTCCTCTCCCCCTCCAGCCGTGCGGGGCATTCACCCACGCCCGTCCTCTCCCCCTCCAGATGTGCGGGGCATTCACCCACGCCCGTCCTCTCCCCCTCCAGACGTGCGGGGCATTCACCCACGTCCATCCTCTCCCCCTCCAGACGTGCGGGGCATTCACCCACGTCCATCCTCTCCCCCCTCCAGACGTGCGGGGCATTCATCCATGTCCATCCTCTCCCCCTCCAGCCGTGCGGGGCATTCATCCATGTCCATCCTCTCCCCCTCCAGCCGTGCGGGGCATTCATCCATGTCCATCCTCTCCCCCTCCAGCCGTGCGGGGCATTCATCCATGTCCATCCTCTCCCCCTCCAGCCGTGTGGGGCATTCATCCATGTCCATCCTCTCCCCCTCCAGCCGTGCGGGGCATTCATCCATGTCCATCCTCTCCCCCTCCAGACGTGCAGGGCATTCATCCATGTCCATCCTCTCCCCCTCCAGCCGTGCGGGGCATTCATCCATGTCCATCCTCTCCCCCTCCAGACGTGCAGGGCATTCATCCATGTCCATCCTCTCCCCCTCCAGCCGTGCGGGGCATTCATCCATGTCCATCCTCTCCCCCTCCAGCCGTGCGGGGCATTCATCCATGTCCATCCTCTCCCCCTCCAGCCGTGCGGGGCATTCATCCATGTCCATCCTCTCCCCCTCCAGCCGTGCGGGGCATTCATCCATGTCCATCCTCTCCCCCTCCAGCCGTGCGGGGCATTCATCCATGTCCATCCTCTCCCCCTCCAGCCGTGTGGGGCATTCATCCATGTCCATCCTCTCCCCCTCCAGCCGTGTGGGGCATTCATCCAGGTCCATCCTCTCCCCCTCCAGACGTGCGGGGCATTCATCCATGTCCATCCTCTCCCCCTCCAGCCGTGCGGGGCATTCATCCACGTCCATCCTCTCCCCCCCTCTAGCCGTGCGGGGCATTCATCCATGTCCATCCTCTCCCCCTCCAGCCGTGTGGGGCATTCATCCAGGTCCATCCTCTCCCCCTCCAGACGTGCAGGGCATTCATCCATGTCCATCCTCTCCCCCTCCAGCCGTGCGGGGCATTCATCCATGTCCATCCTCTCCCCCTCTTCTTCCTACCGCCTTTCAACTTCCTCTACAGAACACCAATATCGGTATCTTAGGAAGCCTGGCCTCCATGTAGCGCTGTACTTGTTTTGGCACAGCCTAGTGCCATTTCCCATCTGCCTAGGGGAGCAGAGCCACGCTGTTGAAGAGCCGTTAATGGCTGTGCAGGCCCAGGCTGACCCCAAACAATCTAAAGCCAGGGAAGGTTACATGTTAGCCACTCACTTCGAAAATCTTACACCCGTACCTTGCCTTTCCCACGTAATGAAGCTGGCAGTGCAAAACTTCTTAAAGAGTTACCCAGGTTTACACCCAGTGTTGAGAAAGGCTAGGAGACTCACTCAGACTTTCAGCATTCCCACCCAACAATGTCTCATCTGGTGGAGGTGAAGCAATGGTTTGGGCTACCAGCCAACCATCTCATCTCTAGTGTACCTACACATGTTGCAGAGGGCAAGACAACAGCAGAGATTTATCACAGAGTACCGAATCGTATATGCAGGGGCGTAACTATAGAGGATGCGGTTGCACCCGGGCCCAGTAGCCTTAGGGGGCCCATAAGGCCTCTCTTCTCCATATAGGGAGCCCAGTAGTATGTATAAAGCATTCTAGTTGGGGGCCCTGTTACAGATTTTGCATTGGGGCCCAGAAGCTTCAAGTTACACCTCTGGGTATTTGCCATTGTAGTACCCCAGAGTTGGGTACTCCAGCACATTGTGATTATTACAGGTTTAATGTAGGATGTGTGTGAAGAGTTATGATATTACATTCCTTATATCTCACTGAATTCAGTATTGTGGGGATATTCTGCAGCCCCTGGTGAGTCCAGGTTGCCTAGCAATAGTCAAGGGAGTGGTTAGTCAGGTACAAAGCCAGCGCAGTGGGAAGGAGAATATACAAGTTGTTTTGATAACTAGTGAGGCTACAGATAACGGACATCGCTGCATAACACGTACAGAGTCTCATCAATAGGAAGCATAGCCGTGTCAGACTTATGGCTCAGGAGAAGCTGAAAAAACCTGTACATTCCCACTAACTCGAGGCAGAACTCAGATATGCTTTATAAGAATTGCTGTGCTGGCGATGCGGGTTGCAAGCCCTGAAAATCCATATCCCAGCTTGCAAGAAGAATTAGGCTGAAGTTCATGAGATGGCTGACTGGAGACAAGTATGGAAGACGGAACCTGGATCTGAACACAACACTTACATCCTCCACATCTCTGCCATCACCCTGGAGCAGGGCACATTTTGTTTTTAGCCATGTGGTCACTCTTTTAGTGATTACATTAAGCTGACCAGACCTCCGCCCATCAGCAATCTTTACAACGTTAGCGGTTGTTGCCCTATCCACCTGAGCCGCTTTGGCATCTGTAGTCCCACAGCCTCCAGTACCAATGGGGCTTCTGGACTAGTTTCTCTACACATATGTTGGAGAAATCAGCAGACTTCACCACCACCCACTGCAGGCATTCCATGGGCACAGGAGGAACAGCCAAGCCACCATAGGTGGGGATCTGGCACCAGATCGCACGCCCACCACCAACAAGAAGCAATCAGCAGTCAGCACCTCCGAATTGGGTGCGACCTTTTTTGCCTTTTCCACTGGCCTTCTCCATTCCTATTACTGGCACAAGCTGGTACAGAGTTTTGTGCCACAATAACCCCTTCTTCCCCAGTCCCTCCATAGATGTTGGGCCTAGGGGCATACGAGGGCTAGCACACTGATCTGACTTTGTAGCCGCACCAGAGTGCTTGGTGATAAGTGTACCTTTTCCTGGATAAAGGTTTTTATTTTTGCTTGATGCCATTTTCAGGGGTAATGCTGTTCCAAAGAAGAGTGCTTGCATCCCATCAGGGGACCTATTGAAACCCCCTGCCCCCTCTCCACTAATGCTACATCTATCAGCAGCCTCAGACTCCGATTCACCCCATGTAGGGGGCAGGCCAACCCGTTCAGCCAGGATTCTGGCTCCAGTAGACCCCCCACGCAGCAAGGACTGCCGCTCACCAGAGCACATGGCCCACCTGCCCTGAAGAACTCCAGACTGAGCACTGATGCTGCCAACACTCCCAGATGCCTTTTTTGGAAGACCTTTGTTTAAGTCGTTTTCCTTAAAAGGTCCACTTGTTTTCAAAATCTGCTCTTTCCTCCTCATAACACTAAATTGCCTCCTCATGGGCTTTAATCTGCCAGGAGATGGCAACCTTCTTACTGCAGGATTTGGCTCTAGCTGCTCCATAGCTGTCAGCACGGAACTTTTCCATATATTATGGAGCCGCTTCCTAGACCCTCATAGTCATATGGATGTGGGATGCGAAGCTGTCAGCTACTTGCCTACCTGCGATCAGCCTCACCTAATGCAGCGATCAAGATACGAGGCCCACACTGAGGAGCTGGTGGGGTAGAGATGGCACTTGTCACGGTGACTCTACTAGACTCCTCCCCAGAGGGACGCATGAAACGTCAGCCAATGTACGGCTTGCTTGGCCACTTCCAGGCAACGCTGGGTGATGGTTACCTAAATGAGTGTAGTGGACTGAGTTGCCATGCGTGACGCCACTGTTCCTTCACACCCATGACTCTTGGGTGATTGAAACAAAGAGTCCACACATGATGAAGCTTGGAAAACGCAATCACTGGAAACGGGCAGCGACCGGTGAACTTTACTGTATGCTTGGCAGAAATACAGCTTACTTGCTCTTGAAGGTGAAGACAACTTTAGCAGACGGTCAGGGAGGAGAACATGGGATGACGCTGGGCCTACAGTCCAAGTCATCTGGGCCGCTCCTCTTCTGGACACACACTCTCCGGGACTCTGAATACTCTGGAGGGGGGGGGACACAACTCTCCACTGACACTCACTTGATATTCTTTAGGTAGATGCTGCACATGACTAGACAGACTTGTTACATTCCCAGACATATCCCAGCCACTTTCAGACATTAACCTCTTACATGCTGCAGCTGTGCAATACACATAACAGCAGACTAGACCCTTTGCACAGTGCATCCACATTAAAGACATGTATGACAATTATGGAGGGGCCAGATATATAGACTTGGGGCCACTACACTAACACAATCCTCCATTTTCCCCATTTGGCTGACTTGATTCCCACCGATCAGTCCTGGATTCTTGTTGTGACGCCAGTGTCCCCAGAATAAACGCAAGTTACTTGCGATGAATAAATGAGTCCACAAACAAAAAGTGCTTTTCAACTGGGGACACGTATTCCTTTTACTCACCATCCAACTTTGATTTTCCAACACCGACACATTACTTGTACTCCCCGCATGATTTCAGAGCTCTACCTTTTTAATCACACTTAACAGAACCTTCTTTCCCCCCCAATCACACATCCTCAGGCGCTGCTATCTGGAGGTCACCTTCTTGGCTTACATGGTCTTTCAGACCGCTCACTTCAGCTGCTCGCTGTAACGGGCTTCTGCGCTTCCCCTCCAGATGCAGCTCAGCGGGCGCCACTTGCATTCCCATACCAACTCTCAAGCAGCCTCTCTGATGCTTCCATCTCTGGAGGGACAAGCCTTCTAGCAGCAGAGACATACCCGCTGCTCAGCCCCGGCAGGAGCATCAGCCCGTCTCCTACGTGCGCCTCCTTCTCCGACCATCAAAGCACTTCTCACAACTCCTCCCCCTTGTCCCAATCTGAACACACTCCTAAAACAGGGAGACCAACAAACTTACAGATGCTGGAGGGACCCTACATCAGAAGATGCATCATATCTGTAGCAGCTAATAGCAAAAGCTGCGCTAAGGGCCGCCCCACACCGGCCACGAGAAAGTCACCGCTTAGTTCAGGAGGTTGGAGCGGCGGCCATGCAACAAACAGAGCGCTGCGACTGGGAATTTTACATAAAAGTTAATTGGAGTTTCTAATGTTAAAACGCATTGCGTGAAGGAGGGGGAAAAAAAAAACCTTAGCTCCACCCCCATCCCACTGCAAATAGTGGCAAGGGGCAGAGTGGGGGCGGAGCTCAGTACACCGACTCTTCCAGCCTTCCCCCCTGCAGAGAAGGACACCGTATATCAGTCGGGCGTAAAAACCCAGCCGAATATACAGTCGTCCAAAGGCGCCCTGAGACTGTTTGTTACTTGTTAGTTGTGTGGCGCCATTTACAATCGCTCGTTAGGTTTTTTTTTTTTGCAAATATCTGAAAGTTTGTAAATATGGCAGGGGACTTGCTTGCGAGGGTGCATTCACTGACCTGCGTTGGAGCGTAGGTGCCAAAACCAATGATTGGCATTTTGTGGCCATCATTCAGCGTGACGCAGGACTCTTCTCGGAGCGCCATCTCTCACCTCTTCCCTGTCCGTTCCCTTGTGGCTAATTACCCCCCCCCCTGCACCTAATGAGCTCCTGGCCCCTCCCTGCTAGTGATGCCATTGGTTTGTTAGTAATCACAATATTGGTTCCAGCTGCCTAGTGAGCCGCACCCAAAACATGTTCTACAAGATCCTAAGGCTCCTATAGCATGGAGGTGACTTGTGGACATGTGGAGCCTCCTTAACCCTTTAGTGACACAGCCATGGGGATGCAGCAGTTTGGGGGGGATTTCCATCGCCCCTTTTTAAAGGGCATAACTTCTGTTATTTTCTCCCCGCCCGGCGGGCCCTATGAGGGCCATATGTGGGCTCGTTCTTCTATGGCGAGCTGCAGCTTTTACTAGTGCCATTTTTGGGTTCTGTATTGTAAAACTTTAAGTCATTTCTTTTGGAGGCAGGGAGAAAAAACACAACACGTTTTTAGCAGTGTTTATCATGCAGCATGAGGGCGGCTTCAGACGACTGTAGATCGGCCGGTATACGGCGTCCCTCTCTGCAGGGGGAGGAGGCTGGAAGAGCCCGGAGCAGTGCTCTGAGCTCCCGCCCCCTCTTCACCCCCCCCCCCCTCGGAACTATTTGCAATAAAAGGGACGGTATGGGGTGGAGCTAAGTCACAGAACTTAGCTCCGCCCCATACCACCCCTAAGTTGCAGGACTTGGCTCTGCCCCTGCCATGCCTCCTCTCATTGCAAATAGTGCAGAGGGGGTGAAGAGGGGGCGGTAGCTCAGAGCACTGGTCCCGGCTCTTCCAGCCTCCTCCCCCTGCAGAGAGGGACACCGTATATCAGCCAGCATGAATACCCGGCCGACATACGGCATTTTTTTATTCAAAAAGGAAAGTTCACAAAAAAGGTTTTTTTGGTCTTATTTATTTATGTATTTTTTATGTTCCTGTAGGGGACTAGAACCAGAGAAGCTGTGATCACAATGATAATGCATTGCAGTACCTCTGTACTGCAATGCATTATCACTTATAATAGCAATCTAAGGCCATGGCAGGCTCAAATGGTCCGGGGTCTGGTTGCCAGCAACCCATCAGCTCTCTGCGATTACATAGTCAAGGGCTGATGACGTCACAAAGGGAGCAAACTACCTTGGTCACTACATGTAAGGGGTTAACAGCAGGGATCAGTGTTAACACTAATCCCCGCTGTTGTAGCTGGAGGCTGGCTGTCAGTTACAGCCGCCCCCAGCTCCGGGATCTCACAGGCTAAAGGTTTATTTACACGAGTGGCCGATATACCCCTCCTTCCCTCCCCCTCACCGTCTCTCTGCCTCTCTCCTCCCCTCCGAGCCACTTACAATGGGAGTGGGTGGGACAGGGGTGGAGCTAAGCTCCCACCCCTTCCCTGCCCCTTGTCCGCAGCCAGCAATGGGAGTGGGTGGAGCAGAGCAGAGTTTAGCCCCGCCCCTGTTCCACCCCCTCTATTTGCAAACGACAGAGTGGAGATGAGAGGCAGAGAGCCTGTGAGGGGGAGGGAATGGGGGTCACTGCTCAGATGGAAGCATATATGGGCCGTCCGATACACACTCGTGTAAATAAGCCCTGACTCCTGAGCCTGGGCGATCCACCGGACGTGAGAACCATCCAGCCGGGACATAAACTTACATTCTATAGCATTAGGGAGTTGGGCTTCTTTCCCACGAGCGTCTATTGGCCATCGCTTTCACGGTCGACTGATATCCGCTACCATCTGGGGTGTTAAAGCTCCTGAACAGGCACACAAATCTAAGGTTTGTGCGTCCATTCACATGGCATGGGCCCCCGCGCATATATGCCAAAGCTACCAAATGGCGCCCCTTTCCCTTCCCTCCCCCTCGCAGGCTCACCTCTGCTTTCCTCCCTGCTCGCTCTTTGCAATGGGAGGGAGTGGGGCAGGTTGGGGCCAGAGCTAAGCACCGCCCTGTCCCTCCTCCTCCCATTGCTGGCTGTGGACAGGGGGCAAGGCGGGAGTAGAGCCTAGCTCCGCCACTGCCCCCTGCCATTGCAAAGAGCAAGCAGGGAGGAGAGCAGAGGGAGTGAGTTTAGCAGCCACCCATAGGAGCCCATGCAGCAGCCGATGTATTCTGGACCAAAAGATAGTTCCAGGACTATTTTTGGGCCCGACGTAAAAACGCCCCACGCTATATTGGGCCGGCCGGGCGCATTTACGTCTCAGTAATATGCCTACGTGATCTGATGCACTGGAACCCAATGCATCAGATCACAGCGTATATCGACCAACTGTGAAAACAGCGGGATGATATACGCTTGTGGGAAACAAGCCCTAAGGCCTCCTTCACACGGGCGACATGGCATCGCTGCAAGAAAATTGCAGCAATATCACATCGCTGCACAGTGCAATATCGCTGCCTCTTCTGGCGGCAATACCACGATTTTGTAGCATCACATGGGAGGATTTTCGGGGGAGGGCTTAAAATATAAGCCCTTCCCCGAAAATAAGCTGTAACTAAGGGAAAAAGTGGCGCTTCTCCCCAGGTCCCGCCACTGATCTTCTCCTTCATCTTCTGGCCGGGGAATAAAAATTCACAGCCAATCACAGCCAGTGGTTCAATCACTGCCATTCATCGAGCACTTGCTGTGATTGGCTAAGTGTCGGCCAATCACAGCCAGCACTTCCAAGAGGTGGGGATTTTTGAATTCACGGCCAGAATGAGAAGAAGAATCTCAGTGCCGGGACCTGGGGAGAAGCTGCGGCCGGGCTGACAGCGCGTCTAAGGTGATGTACGTTTTTTTTCCCTGCAGTTAGGGCTTAGAGTACAGCTTTGACTGTAGCATTTCCTCCTGTCAAAGTTGCATCGCTCTGCATGAAAACCGCGTTTCCGTGCGATGCAACAGAGAGGAAGGCTCCATGGGGAAACGTGGGCTACAAAACCTCACGAGTCGTGGGCATATAGCGGGACCTGTGAGGCTTCATGTCCACGGGGAAAATCAGGTCCGCTGCGGATCTGTAACGCGGATTTCTGCTGCGGATGAGCTTAAATTTTCTTTTTTTTCATGCGGGGGATCGATTGAGCTCCGAGCCCTACGAGCGCCGCACCCGCGATCCGCACTTATATGGAGCGTGTTGCTTTTTTTTTCGCGCGCATGAAGTTTTTAAATCACTTTACAATCCCCTCAGCGTCTGTTTACCCCCCGCGGCGGCGATGCATTCCAGTGGGACATTCTAGGTGCGGATTGTACATCTTGTTACCCCCGTGGACGCGAGGCCCGAGGTTAGTGGACATGTTAGTGGACGCGAGGCCCGAGGTTAGTGGACATGTTAGTGGACGCGAGGCCCGAGGTTAGTGGACATGTTAGTGGACGCGAGGCCCGAGGTTAGTGGACATGTTAGTGGACGCGAGGCCCGAGGTTAGTGGACATGTTAGTGGACGCGAGGCCCGAGGTTAGTGGACATGTTAGTGGACGCGAGGCCCGAGGTTAGTGGACATGTTAGTGGACGCGAGGCCCGAGGTTAGTGGACATGTTAGTGGACGCGAGGCCCGAGGTTAGTGGACATGTTAGTGGACGCGAGGCCCGAGGTTAGTGGACATGTTAGTGGACGCGAGGCCCGAGGTTAGTGGACATGTTAGTGGACGCGAGGCCCGAGGTTAGTGGACATGTTAGTGGACGCGAGGCCCGAGGTTAGTGGACATGTTAGTGGACGCGAGGCCCGAGGTTAGTGGACATGTTAGTGGACGCGAGGCCCGAGGTTAGTGGAGATGTTAGTGGACGCGAGGCCCGAGGTTAGTGGAGATGTTAGTGGACGCGAGGCCCGAGGTTAGTGGACATGTTAGTGGACGCGAGGCCCGAGGTTAGTGGACATGTTAGTGGACGCGAGGCCCGAGGTTAGTGGACATGTTAGTGGACGCGAGGCCCGAGGTTAGTGGACATGTTAGTGGACGCGAGGCCCGAGGTTAGTGGACATGTTAGTGGACGCGAGGCCCGAGGTTAGTGGACATGTTAGTGGACGCGAGGCCCGAGGTTAGTGGACATGTTAGTGGACGCGAGGCCCGAGGTTAGTGGACATGTTAGTGGACGCGAGGCCCGAGGTTAGTGGACATGTTAGTGGACGCGAGGCCCGAGGTTAGTGGACATGTTAGTGGACGCGAGGCCCGAGGTTAGTGGACATGTTAGTGGACGCGAGGCCCGAGGTTAGTGGACATGTTAGTGGACGCGAGGCCCGAGGTTAGTGGACATGTTAGTGGACGCGAGGCCCGAGGTTAGTGGACATGTTAGTGGACGCGAGGCCCGAGGTTAGTGGACATGTTAGTGGACGCGAGGCCCGAGGTTAGTGGAGATGTTAGTGGACGCGAGGCCCGAGGTTAGTGGAGATGTTAGTGGACGCGAGGCCCGAGGTTAGTGGACATGTTAGTGGACGCGAGGCCCGAGGTTAGTGGACATGTTAGTGGACGCGAGGCCCGAGGTTAGTGGACATGTTAGTGGACGCGAGGCCCGAGGTTAGTGGACATGTTAGTGGACGCGAGGCCCGAGGTTAGTGGACATGTTAGTGGACGCGAGGCCCGAGGTTAGTGGACATGTTAGTGGACGCGAGGCCCGAGGTTAGTGGACATGTTAGTGGACGCGAGGCCCGAGGTTAGTGGACATGTTAGTGGACGCGAGGCCCGAGGTTAGTGGACATGTTAGTGGACGCGAGGCCCGAGGTTAGTGGACATGTTAGTGGACGCAAGGCCCGAGGTTAGTGGACATGTTAGTGGACGCGAGGCCCGAGGTTAGTGGACATGTTAGTGGACGCGAGGCCCGAGGTTAGTGGACATGTTAGTGGACGCGAGGCCCGAGGTTAGTGGACATGTTAGTGGACGCGAGGCCCGAGGTTAGTGGAGATGTTAGTGGACGCGAGGCCCGAGGTTAGTGGAGATGTTAGTGGACGCGAGGCCCGAGGTTAGTGGACATGTTAGTGGACGCGAGGCCCGAGGTTAGTGGACATGTTAGTGGACGCGAGGCCCGAGGTTAGTGGACATGTTAGTGGACGCGAGGCCCGAGGTTAGTGGACATGTTAGTGGACGCGAGGCCCGAGGTTAGTGGACATGTTAGTGGACGCGAGGCCCAAGGTTAGTGGACATGTTAGTGGACGCGAGGCCCGAGGTTAGTGGACATGTTAGTGGACGCGAGGCCCGAGGTTAGTGGACATGTTAGTGGACGCGAGGCCCGAGGTTAGTGGACATGTTAGTGGACGCGAGGCCCGAGGCTTTGTGTCGGGATGCAGCAGGCTACAAAACATCTCATGTGTGAAGTAGTCCAGAGGAAAGCGCGGGCTTCTCATACATGCGATTTGTAGCATTGCAGCAACGCTACAACATTGCGGGACTTGGTCGCCCGTGTGAACGAGGCCTGACGTGTATCCTGCAGGGCGGACGGGTCATATGAAGGGAATGTTCTGCACCCAGGTCCACGACTTATTCTGCTGCTGCAAGTTGCGCACCGAAACCCCGAGACAGTTTGTGGATTTTGATGCAGAATTGAAAGCTGATTTCCCCAATTTCAATTCTGCATCAGAATCCGCATGGAAACGTGAGGAATCCGGGGGCGGGATGTGAAGTACCTCCGCCGCCATGAAAGGCTCCGTATCCGACGGCTCGTCCCACAGGAACGCTCATCATTAGTGAATGGCGGCCGGGATCGTTCCACCTGCCTGTTTACACGGCCAATCCGCACGCAGAAACACGACGAATGAGAAGTGAATGAACTCTTGTCATTCAGTCGGGGCATGCATTCACACCGAACGATAATCTTCAGGTTCTCGCAGGATCGCAGGGCCGTGTAAATGGACCTTTAGGCATATCTGCCTCTGACTTTCTCCATAGAGATCAATGTGTAACATGAATTCTGCATACGGAGCAATCTTGCGGGTTTTTGGCTTATTTACACGCCCGTAGGCGTTTTACGTGTGTCTCCGCTGATGCCGTAAAAATGCCTGAACAGCAAAGGGCCCGGCGCATATACGGGGAGAGATTCCCCTTGCCGATTCCCCACTTCTCTCCTCCCCTCCGTGCGTTTGCAATGGGAGGGGCGGAGCTTAGTTCTGACCCCATCTTCTCCCATTGCAAACAGCAGTAAGGGGCAGAGAGGGGAAAAGAAGGGGGAGGGAGTTTAGCGGTCACGCTGCTAAACTCCCTCCCTGCTCCCTTCTCCAGCCGCTGTCATTGGCTCCCATAGGAATCTATGCAGCTGCCGCCGCCGGGGTGAGGGCGCCTGGTCGGAAGATATGCCCCTGTGCACTGATGGATTGTAAGCCCATGCGTCAGGGTGGCAGCGTGCATCGGCCGGGCGTGCAGACCCGCCCATATACGCCCGTGTCAATAAGCCCTTTTGCTGTTTTTCTGCTGCAGAAGCGCTCTGAATCTGCTTGGGTTTCCGTGTTAGTTGAAGTTTGATAATTGCGTTGGGCGGTGTGAGCTCGGCGCAGGAACGGCCGCCACCGTGTGACAAAACCACAACACATTCCGCCGCAAGAAATCCGCACAGAAAAACGCAAGTATATCGGGAGGGAAGCGTCGAGCCGTGAAAATCCATAAAGATGTTATTTAGACGTATGATAGGACTGTAGGGCTCAGTCACACGGGGTGGAGCGCATTTTAGCTGCGCAAATATGCTGCGTGGTTGCGTTGCTGAAATGTGCGTACGCCGGCAGATTCTGTACCGTACGTCTGCACACAAAAGAGTATGCACTTGACACCTGGAGACCAGAATGCCCCTCTTCGTATACCCCACCCAATAAACACAGACACCTTTTTTCATTTGGATATTTTATTGGCCACAGCAGCCTTTCTTTAACAAAAAACATACATTATGAATTAACGAGGGGGGGAATCCTTGGAGTGACACAATCTGGTGCTCCCACAATCAAACCAAAGTACACGCTGCCCCACAGCCGTAGACAGGCTCAGGGGCAACGCAATGTGCCCCTAGGGGGCTACCACACTTGGGGCTTACAGCCGGCGGAGGGTCTACTGCCCCCCACTACCAGCCAAGTCCCTGCACCAGATCCTACACCGATTACAGAGGAGGGAGTCTACAGGTAGGACCATGCCCAACCGACTCCCCCCCTACACATTTTCCACCGCCTCCAAGGACCCCCCACCCGCCACAGCCAGCACGGCTTAAACCTTAGCCTGCGCCGCCCCCAACAACACCAGGGCCCTTTCAATTCCTTCTTGCACCCCCACCGCCCAAATGTCAACACCTACATCATTCAGATGTATACCATCATTCGCCCAATACTCTCCAACCCCCTTCTCTAACTCCGTGTGCCGCACGCAGATCCCCCCGTTCCGTGCTACAAATGCCGAAATGTGTCTATTGATTTTTACTCTAGCCCTATTGATGGCTATCAATGACCTGGCAAATCGCCACTGCTTCCGCGGGATGATCTCCGACCAAACGATGATCATGTTTGGGTAAAGTGTTCTCAGCCTTAGGAAATCATATTGGATATCCCGCCTCAATTCCCGAGCAGGGCGACTTCCCAGGTCATTGCCCCCCACGTGTAAGACCAGTATGTCCGGGCACCTGTCTACGCGCCCAAACCTCTCCACCTCCTTTAAAACTTGGCACCATTTCATGCCCCGGATCCCCAACCACCGGAGCACCGCTACCTCCCTCCTAAATCCCAACTGCCTGCCATTAGGTCGGACCTTGGCACGCTCCGCTGCCCAATACACATACGAGTGTCCAAGGATCCAAACCAGCGCCGGTACCTCCTTTCCTGTAAAAGGATAGAAATAAGAAATCATTTCCCCATAATAATCCCCCACCCCCACTTTTGTTATTTTCGATTCTATGAAATACACCAAAAATTTTTATTTATTTTTTTTTTTATTTTTTTTTATCACTCAACCAACTCTGGACGAACATAAGTCTGGAACCTTCTTGAATTCCATCTACCAATCCTCTTCACTACGTCAGGCCCCAATCCTCTGCCTGCCGCCTCCGTTGCAGCTCCAATCCTAAAGGAATGGGAAGAATACCTGCCTTCCAATCCCAACTGCAACATGCATTTTTTTAAAACGGCGTTAAATTGAAATTTAGACAGAAAGGACCCATCTGCATGAATAAACAGCGGGCCCGGCTTATCTGTCCTCACCTTTCTATACGACTCAAAACATTGTACGGGACATAACTTTGCCCCCGGAACCTGCCCCAAAAGGACCCTTTTTCCTCTCCCCAACTGATCCGTCTTCGACCTCCTGAGCATAATTTCTAAAGAGCCCTCAGCCAAAGACACATCCGCAAAAAACAATCCTCCTCTTACCGCCTTGTTGGGTGACACCAATTCCCCCAACCTAAAAGCCCCATAAAAGGCTATTGAAAATGCGCTACGAAACAACACCTCTTCGAAACTATCTCTACAAATATCCCCCAAAACCGCCCCCAAACTCTCCAAAATTGCAAAAGTGACTGGACACCTTCTATCCTTCCCCGCCTGTCCTTTTCGAAAACCCCGCAGAGCTTGCTTCACCAAAAAACTTTTTGTAATGTCCTTTAACCCCCGCAACTTCAAACCAAAAACTAAACCCGCAATAAAACCGTTCACCCGCGACACGGACCAACCCAACTCCTTTGCATTCCCCCAAAAAGTCAACAGAAATTCCACATTACCACTCTCAGACTCCATTCCTCCCTGACCAATTACCCACTGCCGCCATTGTCCCCAGGCCACCTCATACGCCTTCCACGTACCCTGTGCCAACGAACTCTCTATCAGACGTATCGCAGCACGTCTGGCACGCTCCATAATTCCGGGGGACAAGTCCGGCCCTCCACGTCCGCCTCTGGTGCCAGTGCCCGAAACCGCTCCCACTGGAAACGAGAAAGCGCATCAGCTAATCCGTTATCCGTCCCCGGGACATGAACAGCTACAATCCACGCGTTCAGCGACAAACAAGACAACACCAGATACCGCAGCAGATTCACCACCGGTGGGGATCGAGCTGTTACCCCATTAATCGCCTGTACGACTCCCATGTTGTCGCAATGGAAGCGCACCTTTCTATTCCTGAACCTTTCTCCTCATACGGAAATTGCAACCACTATCGGGAACAACTCTAACAAGTCTAAATTTTTTACTGCTCCGCGCTGACGCCATTCCTCGGGCCAAGGAGCAGCACACCATTGTCCCTTAAAATAGGCTCCAAAACCTGTGGTCCCTGCCGCGTCTGTAAACAGTTCCCAATCAAAGTTTTCAACCTCCTGCTCTATAAACAAAGCGCGACCGTTGTACTGGTCCAAAAAGGAAACCCAAACTACTAAATCTGCCCGGATCTCAGCGGTCACGCGTATGAAGTGATGGCCCGCTTTAACCCCTGCAGTGGCACCCGCCATTTTCCGACAAAAAATCCGCCCCATAGGCATAATTCTGCAGGCAAAGTTCAACTTTCCCAACAGCGACTGTAAGTTGTGCAGGGTAATCTTTTTTGCCTGACTCGCCTTCCCCAAATCATAACGCAACCCGCGCAGCTTGTCCTCCGGCAAGCGACATTCCATTCTGACCGTATCTATAACAATCCCTAAGAAACTTAAACAGGTCACCGGACCCTCCGTTTTCTCCGATGCCAATGGCACACCAAACTTATTAGCTACCCATTGCACCGTGGACAACAGCAACGTGCAAACTGTGGACCCCGCCGGACCCACGCACAAAAAATCGTCCAAATAGTGCAAAATCGATTGCACTCCGGACACGTCCCTAACCACCCATTCCAAAAAGGAACTAAACGCTTCAAAATAAGCGCATGAAATAGAACAGCCCATAGGCAAACATTGGTCAACGAAATACTCCCCCTCCCAAATGCATCCCAACAAGTGCATGCTCTCCGGATGAACCGGCAGCAATCGGAACGCCGATTCCACATCCGTCTTGGCTAACAATGCCCCCTGTCCACATCTCTGAACCCACCTAACAGCCGCGTCAAACGACGTGTAAACCACAGAACACAACTCTGGCGCTATTCCATCATTCACTGATTCCCCTTTCGGATACGAAAGATGGTGAATCAACCGATATTTGCCCTGTTCCTTTTTCGGGACCACTCCCAACGGGGAAACAACCAAATCAGGAACAGGCGGGGTGGCAAAAGGCCCTGCCATGCGCCCCAGAGCCACCTCTTTAAACAACTTCTCCCTTACCACTGCTGGGAATTCCCTTGCTGAACGTAAATTTTTAACCGTAGGGGGAACCCGATGCTCTGGCTCCGGTATCCGAAAGCCTTCCAAAAACCCCCGCAACAACAAATGCCCCTTCTCTGTGTCGGGATATCTACTTAGAAAGGGGGCCATCTCGAGAACTCTCACCGGCGTCCTCCCTTTTTCCTTCAGTACCCCCAACCTTTCCCTTTCCTCGGCGAAAACACTTTGACGCCCCATGTGAAGACCCGCTGCAAATGGAGCAATCGTGTTTAAAGCGACAACTCGCCCCAAACTTGCACTGGCCCTCGTTGTATTGCCAGCAAAACCCTGCTTTCCTCTGCCCCTGCGCCCCTGTGCTTCCTGCCGAACTCCCTCCGGTAGCTGAGCCGGATGATCCGGCGACCCCGGGAAAGGACTGCCCGAAACGCGTAGCCGCCATAACATTTAGCCATAACCCAATATCTTTATGATCCCAACGGATACTGGGACGCACCGCTTTACGCTGACGAAACTGCTCGTCATACCTCAGCCATGCCTGACCGCCATAAGTCCTGTACGCCTCCCCGATGGAGTCCAAATAACAGAAAAGCGCAGAACAATTCTCCGGCGCCTTCTCCCCAATCACCCCCGCTAATATTGCAAATGCCTGAAGCCAATTTGCAAATGTTTGCGGAATAAGCCGCCAGCGCTTCTTCTCCTCTTCATCCTTCTTCGTCTCAGTCCGCTTCCCTTTCTCCAAATTAAACTTCTCCAGAGGCAACAAGGAAAAAATCTCCACATACTCGTCCTTCCAGATTTTTTCCCTTACCTCTTTTTTGAGATGCGCCCCCAACGGACCTTCAAAACAAACATACACCTCCCCCTTTGCCTTGTCGTCGAGCCGAATGGCCTCGCCATCCTTCTCCGTCTGGACCGCAACAGTAACGCCAGTACTCCGCACACTACCTGGAACCTCCACGACTCCAGAGCTACCCCCGACCGCTACCTCATTCCTAGCGACCTGCGGTAGCCATGACGCAACCGGGGACGGGGCCCCCACCCCCGCCCCTAAGCCCCCTTCACACCGCTGTAACAATTGCCGAACATTTCCCATAAGCTCCCTTAACTCACCCCCAAATACCCCCCTTAAAAGACTATCCTCCCCCATATTAACACCTGCTCCCCTTAACTGACCCACAAATGCATCATTAGACAAACAGGACAATGAGCCGTGCTCACCTGGCTGCATGGAGGCTGTGTCCCCACCAGCCGGCCCTGCGAGGTCCTCGACATCCGCGTCGCTGCTGGTCCCATCCGAACCGTCCTGCTCCTGGCGACTTTCCTCCCGCTGTGGAGCGATCACCACCGACCGAAGCCTGCCCGCGCTCGTCCCAGCGGGCTCCTGAACAAACTGTCGCCGACTTGTGCTGGACCCGGTCCGCCCCCTGGCCGGCACTTCACCAACGGGGGCCACCGTGCTGCTTCTCCTCCTCTCTCTGCCGCTGCCTCCGGCTCTCACAGCCGTCCCTGCTGCCTGCGATCTGTTGCTGGATGCTCCCCCGGCCAGTACATCACCGGGGGAGACATCCGTCCTGGCATTCTCCTCCATGCTGCCCGACGCCGCAGGCCCCGCCCCCCGGCGGGGTCGAGTGTTCCTGCTCGCCGTGCTGACTGGTGGCTGCATAGGACTCCTCCGCAGCCGCGCCTCCCGTCCCCGAGGCTTGGGGAGGGAAACAGAACTGCAAGGGTCCCCTGAGGGACTCCTGAGCCGCCGGCGAGCCCTGGGAGCGCTGTCCTCCGCTACAAGTCTCTGGGGCGGTCGTGCCCGACGAGCTCTCCGCTCCGGCTCACTTGGTCCTGCTGGCTCCGCTGCTACCGCTGCCGCTCCGCTCCCCAGCGCTCCTGCCACTGGAGCCTGCAGCCAGTCAGGACCGTAACGGCTTGCCGCTGCCCTGAGCTCCTCCAGCATCTTCTCCACGTTATCCATCGTTAAGGTCAGTTTTTCTCCTTCTCTGCTCACACGCTCTGTACTCTCACTCTCTGTAATCTCCTCTCAAGGTGACCACCCACGAAGCGCCCCCACTATATATAACCCCCCTCCCACTAAACTTTCCACCTATCCTGACCCTCACCTCAACCTTCTAGCACTTTCTATCTCCACCTATTCCCAACTTTAACCCTTTCCTGACTACCGGCTATCTGGTCCCCCTCGTCATGCCGGGCTTCCTCTTAAAGGGGCCACGACCCCTCCCGCTCCAGCCCGTGACTAAATCAGTGCGAGGGTTTTCTGTGTATGTCAGGCACATTTACGCTCACCCATTGGCTCCAATGGCACCAAGATGGGTCACGCCGCGTGTTCTGTCATGTGATCGCACATTGTGTGAAAACATACGCTCATGTGAACGAACCCGTCGCGTGCGCAAAATTCACTATGCAAATCCACTTGTGGGAAGAACTAGAAAGAGCGCTGAGGCTACTTTGAGCGGGCGCTCCTCCCACCGGGGCTTGAGCTCTCCGGTCAGCTTCCGAACAGGGCGAGATGAGCGGGCAGCTAGTGAGGGCGCAGACCGGGATTCTCCTGCTACGACCCGGCCTGTGGACAGTTGTGCTTCTGCCTCCAAGTGGCGCCTACTTACAGCCTCTCTCCTCCCGCCAGCAGGCGATTCCTGAATACCTCAATGCTCCCCTGGATTCCCTGCACTTTGGCGCACATCTTGCTGAAACACAAAGAACTTCAGCCAGGATACATTGTGAGAGCCCTGTGAAGGCGACAGGGAGCTGAGTACAATCTGAGGGCACCGTAGTGGGTACGGCCGGTAAGGCCTTGTATGGAGACTAAAGTAAGACCTTACATACGTGGCTGGATGCAGCCTAAAGATCGTCATGAGACTCCTAATTAGTGCTGTGAGCTTATTATTGTACTGTTAATAAGATATTACAGTGCGAGTCAACAGTCTCCATACAGGGCACCAATGCCAGGCCCCTGCTGGCAGAGGCCTTCCCCCAGCATCCCCTCGCCCATCCCCTGCAAGTAAATAGACAGAATCTACAACAAAAGCTGCAGTGAATTCCGCACGTCTTGTTCCGGCGATCTGCAGGAACGCAACAGGAAGTTCACAGCTCGGCCGTCTGTGTGAGGGCAGCCGGCGGGATCAGAGGGAAGTGTCCGGCGGTATCAGTAGACAACCCAATGTTATCACATAATCGAGATCAGACCCGTCGTGCGTCCTGAGCAGAGCAGCGGCGTCTCGCGGCCCGCGGCGCTCTGAGGCATTGCAGGCATCTCCAATGACAGGAGAAGATTTACACTAATTACAGAGGAGTCAGCCCCGGCACGTCGAGTCCTGATGGAGCGCTGGATCCCAGCTGGTGAACCGCGTGTGTATGTAAGGCCTCGTCACGCAGGCGGATGTATGTAGCGTGTTATGTGCGCACATTCTGCAGCTGTCATACGCACTGAATAGACACATTGATTCCAGTGAGTTTTATCACATCAGCGTATTCTTTACACGATCGCTTAATAACCTCCGCAGTGTCCTATATTGCGCGCATTTACGCACGGGAAGAGCTCAGTGAAATCAATGGCATGTGTAAAAGCGCGTGATATGCGCAGAAAGTCTGCATATGTGCTGCAGATATGTGTACAAAATCAATGTTATTTTGCGCGTATTTTCTTATGAGTAAACACGCAGCGCACAAATCCATGCTGGAGTAGGCGGTTTATGCCGGCACACGCGCATTCCGGTGGGCAGACACGCGGCGTATTTGTGTAGCTGAATGTGCCTCAGCCCTCAGTGCTCACAGGAGTGGTTGTTACTGTGTATTAGGCGTCGGGCTTCGCGCTCATAATACGCTATAAGAAGCATTACATCACTTTCAGCCGCCCCTCCCACAGCCCGCAAAATGCTACATTGTAGTATGTATTATATTGGCGCGTATTACGTGCGAGTGAAAGAAAAACAACAACTCCAGCCTGTCTTTGTATAATTATGTTTACGGCGCTCACCGTGCGAGATGAATAACGGAGGCGCTCGTGGTCGGCGCTGTGATGTCTTTAGGTGTTAAAACAAGTTATATTTTATACATTTAAAATTAGTTTTTGTGGGGAAAAATATGTATTTTTTTTTACTGGATGCTATTACATCGCTCACGTGACAGAACGCATTGCAGACCATCAGCCTCACATACATGCGTCTTGTAGTCCGTGTGAAACAGGCCGAAATTAAACTTTATTGAACTTTTTGACACAATTTTTTACTCCAAAGGGACTTGGAAATGCGATCATTCGATCACCAGGATGGTACACTGCATTACTTATGCAGTGCAGTCTACTAAGCCTATGACAGCAGCCAATTAGACTCTGCTGGAGGCGGGGCCTAATAGGCTGAATTACATGGCAGACATGGAGCCCCTAGTCTGACATCTGGCTGCCATGAGAACCCATTGGTACCCTGCAATCTCATTGTGGGGTGCCAATGGGTAGCTGAAGAAGCCACTCCCCTTGTCATCTACTTACATGCTGCTATTGTGGCATGTAAGGGGTTAAACTGCCAGGACCTGAAGTGTCTTCTCTCCTGGTGGTTAGAGCAGGAGCCGGGCTGTCAGTAGGCCGCTGAGCCACCGCCTAAAAAAGATAAATGCGCAGGTTTAAAGCCCATTAGGGAGGTCAGTAAGAAGGCGTATTGGCCGCCAGTAAGGGGTTAATATCATAAGAAAATCTATCAAAATAACAATGAGTGAAAATGCTTCAGGAAAAGATTATTAAGTCAGTTTTAGGGCGCTTGGTGCTTCATGGGCTAATGGGATTGTTGGAGAGGGACTAGGGATTGGGGAGTCAGGGAGCAGAACCTTCTAGAAGCCTGGGGGTGGTCCGCCTAGAACAACGAGCAGCCCGCCTTGTCAATGGTTAGCCAACTTCGTAGCGGTGTGAGGGTCGGGGTGAGATCGGACACGGCGGCTGTGGGAGGGAGGTCCCGGATGGCGATCCGTAAGGTGGTTCAAGAGTAACAGGCTGGTGGTAGGGGCCCGGGTTCCGGATGGCGATCTGTATGGTGGTAGGGGCCCGGGTTCAGGATAGCGATCTGTATGGTGGTAGGGGCCCGGGTTCAGGATGGCGATCTGTACAGTGGTAGGGGCCCGGGTTCAGGATGGCGATCTGTATGGTGGTAGGGGCCCGGGTTCAGGATGGCGATCTGTATGGTGGTAGGGGCCCGGGTTCAGGATGGCGATCTGTATGGTGGTAGGGGCCCAGGTTCAGGATGGCGATCTGTACAGTGGTAGGGCCCCGGGTTCAGGATGGCGATCTGTACGGTGGTAGGGGCCCGGGTTCAGGATGGCGATCTGTATGGTGGTAGGGGCCCAGGTTCAGGATAGCGATCTGTACAGTGGTAGGGGCCCAGGTTCAGGATGGCGATCTGTACAGTGGTAGGGGCCCGGGTTCAGGATGGCGATCTGTATGGTGGTAGGGGCCCGGGTTCAGGATGGCGATCTGTATGGTGGTAGGGGCCCGGGTTCAGGATGGCGATCTGGATGGTGGTAGGGGCCTGGGTTCAGAATGGCACTGTATGGTGGTAGGGGCCCAGGTTCAGGATGGCGATCTGTATGGTGGTAGGGGCCCGGGTTCAGGATGGCGATCTGTATGGTGGTAGGGGCCCGGGTTCAGGATGGCGATCTGTATGGTGGTAGGGGCCCGGGTTCAGGATGGCGATCTGTATGGTGGTAGGGGCCCGGGTTCAGGATGGCGATCTGTATGGTGGTAGGGGCCCGGGTTCAGGATGGCGATCTGTATGGTGGTAGGGGCCCGGGTTCAGGATGGCGATCTGTATGGTGGTAGGGGCCCGGGTTCAGGATGGCGATCTGTATGGTGGTAGGGGCCCGGGTTCAGGATGGCGATCTGTATGGTGGTAGGGGCCCGGGTTCAGGATGGCGATCTGTATGGTGGTAGGGGCCCGGGTTCAGGATGGCGATCTGTATGGTGGTAGGGGCCCGGGTTCAGGATGGCGATCTGTATGGTGGTAGGGGCCCGGGTTCAGGATGGCGATCTGTATGGTGGTAGGGGCCCGGGTTCAGGATGGCGATCTGTATGGTGGTAGGGGCCCGGGTTCAGGATGGTGATCTGTATGGTGGTAGGGGCCCGGGTTCAGGATGGCGATCTGTATGGTGGTAGGGGCCCGGGTTCAGGATGGCGATCTGTATGGTGGTAGGGGCCCGGGTTCAGGATGGCGATCTGTATGGTGGTAGGGGCCCGGGTTCAGGATGGCGATCTGTATGGTGGTAGGGGCCCGGGTTCAGGATGGCGATCTGTATGGTGGTAGGGGCCCGGGTTCAGGATGGCGATCTGTATGGTGGTAGGGGCCCGGGTTCAGGATGGCGATCTGTATGGTGGTAGGGGCCCGGGTTCAGGATGGCGATCTGTATGGTGGTAGGGGCCCGGGTTCAGGATGGCAATGACAGACAGAGGCAGCACTTTTTTTGCGAAATATATTTTTTATTTAACAAACTGAATAATTAGTGCTTTTGCCCCACAGGTTCGGGAATAGCTGGCTGATGGGCGAGGGTCTCACTACTAAGACCTCTACCTATCTCATGAATAGGCGGCCTGTGTCCCTTTCTCCTGTCACTTCCGGGTTCCTTCTTCTCCCACAGTGACATCACTCTGACTGTAAGTGATGGAGATACCCGAGCAGATGCCACTTTATTAGAGCCCCATCTAGTGGAGCGTTGGAGCTTTCAGATCCACAGCAGTTCATCGTGATGTAGATTCCACTAGGTGATGACATCCTCCTCCGACCCCTTTCAGTGATGAGTTGTTTCCGCCCACAGGATCCCCTTCCGCTGGATGTTTTCCTCGATCGCGCCATTCTCTGTATACTCTGCACACCGTTACATGTGAACCCCCCGTGGTTGGCAGTGAATTCAAATAATTGTGTTCAAGTCCTTCTAAAAAGAAATGCTCCTCGGAGCCTGTACAATATAGTCCATATTAGAACTGTGTGACATATGGCAGTTCCTATGCAGAACAATTTTTTTTAAAGGTCCACAGAGTCCCCAAAAATCCATCAGACCTGTGGGCTTTGAGCACAAGCAATGTGCCATATCCCTTCAATATTCATCATCAAAAGGGTACTTGGGATGATCTTTCCATCTGCAGAGTATAAAAGACGGGTCATTAGAAAGCAGATACAACATACCTCAAAAGTCAGACCTTGTAAACAGCAGCCCAGATCTCTGCTTCCTGGAGTACAACATTGTCTATCAGACGTGGGACATGCAACTTCTACGGGGCTCCTAGTGGGAGGGGTCTCAGCAGGGATGTACTTCCCCTGCTTACCCTGACACTCATAGCAGTTACCAGATGTCACCACTAGAGGGAGTTTACTGCATACAGTTTTAGATAGCACCCAATGAGTTGTTAAAGGGGTTTTCTGGAACTTAAAAAAAATAGTTAAATGGACTTAAAATAAAGTAAAATTGAATGTTCCCCTTTTCCTTTGGCTTACTATCCAGGGCTGCAGCCCTAGTGCACGGAGCCCAGAATAAGTGGCAGATGGTCATGTACCACACATTGTGCACGTGACTGCTAAACCACTCACAGGTTGGTGATTCTTCCATGGCCGCTGAAGCCTGTAGGTGGCTGAGAGTTCATGTCCCAATGAGCAGCATATGACTGACTGTTGCTTTCTCCAGGGTTCTGTGCGCTGGGCACCGGGGCTGCAGCGCTGGATGGGGAACCGTGAGTACTCAATTTTACTATATTTTAAGCCTATTTAACAATTTTTTTTAAGGCTCGGAAAATCCTTTAACCCTTTGCAATCTAATTTTGGATTCAGGGTTTCCTAGGGGGCTTTCTCTTTCTGTCATTATAAAATGGCGCCATCTGCTGGCTAGAGGCAGTACTGCGGTATGGGACATGCTGGAGAGGCCCCTGACCACAGAGCAGCCAGTGATATACAGTAATAATACCCTGCTGGGCGTCTTCCGACATCGGAGCTGTACAGCCTTCAATCAGAATGTCCGAAGATGTCAGACAGTGGATTGGAAAGGGTTAATCTGCCACAGGATGTAATATAATGTCCTGGCTGGGTGGTACTAAACGCAACAGAACAGTCCTGTGATCGCGATTGTAAGTGATAATGCATTGCAGTACAGAAGTCTTGCAATGTCTTTTCTTGTTCAAGTCCCCTACAGGAACATAAAAAATGTAAAATAAAAATAGTAAAAAAAACATGAAAAAATATAGTAATGAAAAAAAAACCCTTTCTGCGCACTTTCTCCTCTCTGTATAAAAAAAAAATAAAAACACATATTTGGTATCCATAAGGATCTGTACAATAAATCAAGCACAATATTTATCCTGCACGGCAAAAACTTCACCTTCCCCAAAAAATGCAATAAAAGTGATCAAAAAAGCTGTATGGGTATTAGTGTAATATGTCGCCACCAGAAGAATGGGTGGACACTTGGGTTGGCTGGCCTCAGTTAAAGGGAACGCCCACAGCTGCTGATTGGCTGCCCGAGACATTCTGATGCGGTCAACGGCTCTCCATAGGCTGCAGCGTGGCACCCCGGGCCACCTAGCTGGCCGAGGATTCTCTGGCACACCCCCGCCGGACACAAACACATGCCGCTGGAAGCAGCTGCAGCTCATGGCTGGCCAGCTCCTGGAAGCGCCTCAGGCAGTCCCGCTGCTACAGATCCTGCTTTTAGCCGCCCAGCTCCTCCAACCACGGGGCCCTCCCCACCGCAGACGAACACATACTGACATGTTGCATTAATACCCCAAAATGGTTACAATAGAAGCTACAGCTCGTCACACAAAAAACAAGCCCTGGTAGAAGTCTGTCCATAGAAAAATGAAACCGTTATGGGACAAAGTCTGCTCCACCCGCCTCTATCAAATGATATCTCCATGATACTTACTGACAAGTATTCACATAACGCATATCCCTGTTCAGTCCGTCCAGGGTCTTCATTTCATCAGCACTTAACTGGAAATCAAAGATCTGAAATACATACAAAATAGTCTGAACAAGAAAGGCTGCAGTGTAAAGCATGGAGGAGTCAGAGCGTGTTGTGAGGCAGGAGGCACATTTCAGACTCTATGTAGCGACCATAACTGCCCACACTGACCTGAAAGTTCTCTTTGATCCTGGCGGGGGTGAAGCTCTTTGCTAGGACGACAGCCCCCCTCTGTAGTAGGTACCGCACTGCCACCTGGGCGGGGGTCCGGCCAACCTTTTCCGCTATACAATTTAGTACTGGATCTTCCAATAGGACTGGAGAGTTCTGGTCTACCCTGTGAGACATCATATAAACATATGTAGGGGATGTGGTTTAGAATTTTGGAATGAGGGGCAACAGAACATGTCATCTCAGGTAGTGCCGTTTTTGGCCATATGGGGCAGTAGCGTGCTGCATTGCATTGTGGTCAATTACAAAGGTTTACTACAAAGTGGCAAGGTGGTGCATAGGAGTACAACATACATGCAAGGCTGTCGATTTTCAGGTCTGGTGGTAAGAAGTAGGAAGAGCCTCCTGGGTGGTCTACATCACATGTATCAACCTCAAGGCCCACGGGGTGCACAACGAGGTCCAGATGCAGAAGGACCAACCCGTAACGGTGCGTATTTCCGCGACCCCATTGACTTCTATGGGTAATTTCAGACCATAATGTGGTCCCAGGTAGGACATACTGGGATTTTGTTTCAGAAGCATTAAACACAAAGACATCTGAATACTCTGGCGCAAATCAATGGTGTTTACGCTGTCCGTATTACATGCGTAAAAAAAGTCACGTAATATGGAGTGCAGATACGCCCGTGTGAAGGAGCCCTGTGAAGGCAACCATAATGCTGATGTGGCCTTCGATGGAAATGAGTTCCCCAGCCCACGTCTTACCATTTCTCATTCCGGCTTGAGCCCAGTGCGCAGAACGCCACCAGCACGATGTCATGTGACTTGAGGAACTCCAGGAGTTTACTCTGATTGAGGTAAATGTGACATTCAACCTGCGAGAAGTAGAGAACACCGGATTACGATGATGGAAATCTCTACAACCTATAGCCTTGTCGGGACCGCTATCCCGAATTTAAACCTGAACCTCTTTACAACCAGAGATGCTTCATTTTCATCTTCCTAAATCCAGGAGTTTTTAGTTCTTCCATTGACTCAGTTGTAGGAGGGCTTGTTTTTTGCAGGACGAGTTGTATTCTTTAATGGTACCTAGAGATGAGCGAGCATTGTCCTCAGTGAGTACCTGCCGCTCGGAAGGAAAGGTTCGGCGGCCGGTGCGGGTGACAGGTGAGTTGTGGCCATGAGCAGGGGGGAGCGGGGGGAAGAGAGAAATCTCCCCTCCGTTCCTCCCCGCTCTCCCCTGCCGCTCCCCGCCGGCAGCCGAATCTTTGCTCCCGAGCGGGTAGGTACTCGCTAAGGGCAACGCTCGCTCATCTCTAATGGTACCATATAATGTGTTGGAATCTTTTTTAAATGTTTAAGCAGGGAGAAATGAAAAAAGAACAGATGCAATGGCGCCATTTTTGGTGGGTTTCGTTTTTGAAGCGGTCACACTCCAGTAACAATGACATAAACCTTATTATGTGGATCGGTACGATTACTGCAGGACGTTTTTCAGTTCTGGGACAGAATTCTGTCCTGAAACTGGGGGGTCACTTTAAAGGTTTGTACTTACAAGAACATCAGTGCATGCTTATGAAACGGTCTAAAAATAAATGGTCTCTGCTGCCCATAGCAACCAATCACAGTGCAGCTTTTACCTGTTCTGGTGCTCATGGAAAATTAATGCTGAGCTGTGATTAATTGCTAATGGGCAACAGAGACAGTTTCTTTTAGACAGTTTGTTGTTTTCTTACAAAACAGCGCCACACCTGTCAATGGGCTGTGTCTGGTATTGCAGCTCACTTCCATTGAAGTGAATGAAGTGGTGGCCGGCATGTGGATGTAGTGTCCCAGTGGGCACTACAACACACAGCACATTGACCTGTCTCACCTGTCTGTATGCCATCCTTGGATACAGAAGGTGTAGTCTGTGGGAGAGACCCTGCGTCTCTCCCTCCTGCTCTAAGCAATGAGCTCCTCCCTGATGTCAGCTGGCTCCTGATTGGCTGACAGGTTTAATCTTATTGGTGCAGAGCCCAAGGGCAGGAAGAGGCTCTATTTGTCCCGATGCAGGAGGAGGAGTTCAGAAAGTGCGGGAAGGAAAGAAAGAGGTGATAAATAGCAGAAGACAGAGCAGTTGAGGAGTCGTCGTCAGAGTCAGAAAGGAGGAGGACGTCAGACAGTGAGAGCGAGGAGTGCAGCACGTTTTGTCCCAAGGTCGAACGCAGTAAACACCCATTCCCTTGGCATCCCACAGCAGAGGAAGAAAAACATCTCTCTAAGATCCACTTCTACAGAAATAGTGAGTCATAACTTTCCGGTGAAGTCAATCCGTGATCAGTCTGCTCGCCACTTATCCTTCTGCTTCAGTTATTCTTCAGTTCATCTAAATCATTTCTTCAGTCAAGTCTTATAGTGGGGAGATTGTCTAGTCGTCTATCTACAGTATATATCATAGAGAGCGTTGAAGTTAAAGCGCCATCATTACCACTGGACTTTCACCAAGTACTGTAATCCACCGTGTTCATTGCAAATTACCTCAATTAGTAAATCTGCTCATCCTCGGATTACTAATTTACTGGACTCGTCTCCATTATTTACTTGTGGCATATCATCTGGAGAGTCCAATCAGAGTGTGGCGTCACCGTGACAAGGACTAGGCCTCCGTCCGTATGCACAGTCAGTGTATTGGGGTGTTACAATACAGCCCATGGGCAGGCATAGGGATGTTATGTGAAAGAGGTCAGCCATGTTTTCCTAATCTTGGATAACCCTTTAGCCTCATCATAACCGCATGATACAAATATATATTGTTGTATGGAGGGAGCCGAACCATACCCGATGATGTCAGCTGTTGGCTGTGGTTGTGATTGGAGCTCCCATCGCAGCTGTTTAACTATTTAGATGCTGCAGTCAATGCAGTAAAACATTAAAAAAAACTTTAGAAATTTGGTATGGCCTTCATCATAACGACCCTAAGAATACAGTGAACTTGTTACTGTTACCGCACCGTGTATATCGGTATATCGGAACCCCACAGACACACACGGCAACATGGATTTTTGTAATACATATGTAGTGTGTTAAATGGTGCCGGACCTCATACAGCATAAACATAAAGAGCGAAACATAAAACAACGAACATCTCTGGCCTTGAGAGGGTTATCATCCTAATCCAATCTCAAGGCTGACCAATCAGAGACAATCCTTTTCTAAATACGGCCCTGGAACGATCAGCTGGTTATTAAGGGTACCAGGAGTGGGAATTGGGGCAAACAGCTGGTTTTGCCGGGGAAACCAGGCATTTTTTGTAGTGAAAATGTAGCATTATCACATGGAGGCCATTCGACTGAAGGCCACCAGAATGGGAGACGGTCCTATAGAGCACCTCTTCCTGGCTCGTGTAGGGAAGATCTGACCATGCCAGATTGGTGAGGAGGACATCACAAGTTACCTGGTTGCAGACTGGTTTGTATTTTAGGTCTGGACAGTTCAGGATCAGTTCTATCTGCCTCTTATTGAAATTGGAAACTCCTATGGATCGAACCAAACCGGCATCTTTACACTCCTCCAGAGCCTATAAAACAATCCAGAATGAGCTGAGGTCCGGAGTCATCACTTGGCCGTTCTACTACTCCATACTGCACCTTCCAGGTGTCCCGAAGGTCCGTGTTGTGATAAATTAGTTTTCCATTTTCATCTGTGGGGAAGAGATCATCTCCAGGCTGAAATCAGTTACCACAATTATCGTCAACCACAATGTAGCTCTACTCAATTCACAGTGTATTCGGCCCTCTTGGTCTACATTTGTCTTTGTACGCTCTTCTCTAGAAACATACCTTGAGTTCAATAGGGCTGTGGATGATAAACAGATCCATGTAATCAAGCTGAAGATCTGTCAGAGACTTCTCAAGAGCCTGCTGGACTCTGTCTGGGGTGTGGAAAGTGCACCAGAGCTAGAAGAAAGCATTGAAGTCAACGCAAGTGTCTACTATTTCCTGCTTCATGCGGTATGTTTAGCAATTTTTTGCCTCTGTATGCCCCCCTCAGAAATAATACCCTTGCATGATCCAACTCACACTAATGCCCCCACATGCCCTCCTCAGTACTACAAACCTCCTATACTCACCTCTTTCAGTCCCCTTCACTTCCAGGTGACATGATCAAGTCATGATATTGCTGCTGTCAATCTCTGGCCTCAGTGTTGGTATAGCTGTGGCCAGAGGTTGGCCACAATGATAACGAACTTAAAGGGGTTGTCTCGTGCCGAAACGGGGTTTTTTTTTCCATAGGCCCCCCGTTCGGCGCAGGACAACCCCAAAGGATGTGTTAAAAAAAAAAAAAAAATTCATTACTTACCCGAATCCCCGCTCTGCGACGTCTTCCTTCTTCTTCCTTCACCAAGATGGCCGCCGGGATCTTCACCCACGATGCACCGCAGGTCTTCTCCCATGGTGCACCGTGGGCTCTGTGTGGTCCATTGCCGATTCCAGCCTCCTGATTGGCTGGAATCGGCACACGTGACGGGGCGGAGCTACGAGGACCAGCTCTCCGGCACGAGCGGCCCCATTCACCAGGAAGAAGACCGCACAGCGCAAACGCGTCTAAAAACGCCAGAAGAAAGTGAAATTAGACGGATCCATGGAGACGGGGACGCTAGCAATGGAGCAGGTAAGTGAATAACTTCTGTATGGCTCATAATTAATGCACGATGTATATTACAAAGTGCATTAATATGGCCATACAGAAGTGTATAGACCCACTTGCTGCCGCGGGACAACCCCTTTAAGGCGTGTGATCCCTCTACCTGGAAGTGGGTGACAGACCAGAACAGTGTGGATTAGAATGACGGGGGGAGCAAAAGGTGGGAGTATAGTTTTTTTAAAGCTTCACTCCATTCCTGGCTGCAGAAGCAATATTCCCCCCCCCCCCCCTTCCCGCAAGAGACATGTCCGCTGTCTTCTGGGATGGTGGGGCAGCCTCCAAATTCCCTGACTGTCCCGCTGAATCTGGGATGGTTGGAAGACATATCTCTCCATCATATCTTAAATTCTGCTCCTGGACACACACACTTCGGGAATAACTCTGGAGGGGAACACAACACTCCGCTGACACTCACTCAGTACTCCTGGGATAGACGCCTCTTTTTCTCCTCTCACTCCTTAGAGGGGGCTCCTAGAATGGTAGTAATCAGGATACCTCTACTCCTCTTCCATCACTCCACCACCTGAGGGTTGAAGGTCCCCCCATGTGGCCGGCACTCTCACTTCTCTCTTGGCCGTTGAAGTAGAAGGACCTCACCTCACTTTCAATCACTCACATTTATAATGTACAAACATCACATGACGAGACAGACTTGTTACATTTTCCAGACATATCCCAGCCACTTGCAGACATTAACCCCTTGTATGCTGCAGCTGTGCAATACACATAACAGCAGACAAGAAAATTTGCACAGTACATCCACAAAAAAGACATGACATATGACAATTATGGAGGGGCCAGGAATAGGTGTTTTGGGCCACTACACAATGGGCATGTAGTAATGGCTTTCAGTGGCTGTGTCTTCTAAGTATGAAAGAAGTTGGTGACTTTTTAATGTTTCTCATTACCTTCCCAGTGTAGAATATGTCCTCCCTCTTCACCGTCCCATCTGCAATCTTCTGCTTGATAGCCCGGCCAACCTCAACCTCGTTCCCGTAGATGAAGGCGCCATCAATGTGGCGATACCCAACTTCCAGGGCCACCTTTACCCCATCTTCTGCTGAGTTCTTGGGAAACTATGAAGAATGATGCAGTCATTAACATATATAAACACCTATCAGCAACATTAGGACTAGAGATGAGCGAACGTGTTCTTCCGAGCTTGATATTCGTGCGAATATTAGGGTGTTCGGGATGTTCGTTATTCGTAACGAACACCATGCGGTGTTCTGGTTACTTTCACTTCCTTCCCTGAGACGTTAGCGCGCTTTTCTGGCCAATTGAAAGACATGGAAGGCATTACAACTTCCCCCTGCAACGTTTAAGCCCTATACCACCCCCCTGCTGTGAGTGGCTGGGAAGATCAGGTGTTCGCCTAATATAAAAGTCGGCCCCTCCCGCGGCTCGCCTCAGATGCGGTGTGAGTTAGATGAGGGACAGTGCTGTTTGTACCGGAGCTGCTGTAGGGAAAGAATTGGTAGTTAGTGTAGGCTTCAAGACCCCCAAAGGTCCTTATTAGGGCCACTGATAGCTGTGTGTTGGCTGCTGTTAGCAGTGGCAATTTTTTTTTTCCTCAAAATCGGCTCTGCAGAGCGTTGCACCTGGCATTAGGGACAGAAGTGCTGCATAGGCAGGGAGAGTGTTAGGAGTGAGTGTAGCCTTCAAGAACCTCAACGGTCCTTTCTAGGGCCATATTTATCCGTGTGCAGTACTGTCCAGGCTGCTGTTAGCTGTGCTGCATATTTTTTTTCTTCTCAAAATCGCCTCTGCAGAGCATTCCACCCTCCATTGATACTGCAGGGAAAGAATTGTATAGGCAGGGCCACAACACAGTTATTATTCATTGAATATACGCAGTGCTGCCTTTTGCTTGTAAAACAAGTGAAAATAATTCTATTTGTCCAGCCTCTGTCCGTCCTAAGGGCGGTGGACACGTGTCGGCTGCGTGTGCAACCTGTAAAAATCAGACGCACCCAGCTACGTTTTACTCCTGGCTTCGCCATTTGCTTTCCTTAATTGGGAAAAAAAATACCTGCTCTGCCACAGTTAATAACTCTGCTACCCTCACGTTCTGTGACACATTAGCAGGAAAACAGCTCAGTTATTAAACTTAGATTATACATTCACTAGAGGCAGTGGGGCCTTTCGTTTTCAAAAAAGGGAAAAAATTATATTTGGCCTGCAGTCTTGCGCCAATTTATTAGCTGCCTGTGAAATCAAATCACTGGTAATACAGCATGCTGAGGGGTAGGGGTAGGCCTAGAGGACGTGGACGCGGCCGAGGACGCGGAGGGCCAAGTCAGGGTGTGGGCACAGGCCGAGCTCCTGATCCAGGTGTGTCGCAGCCGACTGCTGCGCGATTAGGAGAGAGGCACGTTTCTGGTGTCCCCACATTCATCGCCCAATTAATGGGTCCACGCGGGAGACGGTTATTAGAAAATGAGCAGTGTGAGCAGGTCCTGTCCTGGATGGCAGAAAGTGCTTCGAGCAACCTATCGTCAACCCGCAGTTCTGCGCCGTCCACTGCTGCAAATCCGAATCCTCTGTCTGCTGCTCCTCCTTCCTCCCAGCCTCCTCACTCCACTACAATGACACCTGCTCAGGAGCGGGAACACTCCCAGGAACTGTTCTCGGGCCCCTGCTTAGATTGGGCAGCAGCGGTTCCTCTCCCACCAGAGGAGTTTATCGTCACTGATGCCCAACCATTCGAAAGTTCCCGGGGTCCGGGGGAAGAGGCTGGGGACTTCCGCCAACTGTCTCAACAACTTTCTGTGGGTGAGGAGGACGATGACGATCAGACACAGTTGTCTTGCAGTGAGGTAGTAGTAAGGGCAGTAAGTCCGAGGGAGCAGCGCACAGAGGATTCGGAGGAAGAGCAGCAGGACGATGAGGTGACTGACCCCACCTGGTGTGCAACGCTTACTCAGGAGGACAGGTCTTCAGAGGGGGAGTCAAGGGCATCAGCAGGGCAGGTTGCAAGAGGCAGTGTGGTGGCCAGGGGTAGAGGCAGGGCCAGACCGAATAATCCACCAAGTGTTTCCCAAAGCGCCCCCTCGCGCCATGCCACCCTGCAGAGGCCGAGGTGCTCTAAGGTCTGGCAGTTTTTCACAGAGACGCCTGACGACCGACGAACAGTGGTGTGCAACCTTTGTCGCGCAAAGCTCAGCCGGGGAGCCACCACCAACAGCCTCACCACCACCACCATGCGCAGACATATGATGGCCAAGCACCCCACAAGGTGGGACGAAGGCCGTTCAGCGCCTCCGGTTTGCACCCCTGCCTCTCCCCCTGTGCGCCAACCTGCCACTGAGATGCAACCCCGCTCTGAGGACACAGGCACTACCGTCTCCTGGCCTGCACCCACACCCTCATCTCCGCTGTCCTCGGCCCCATCCAGCAGTGTAGTTCAGCGCACCGTCCAGCCGTCGCTTGCGCAACTGTTGGAGCGCAAGCGCAAGTACGCCGCCACGCACCCGCACGCTCAAACGTTAACCGTCCGCATAGCAAAATTCATCAGCCTTGAGATGCTGCCGTATAGGGTTGTGGAAACGGAGTCCTTCAAAAGTATCATGGAGGCGGCGGCCCCGCGCTACTCAGTTCCCAGTCGCCACTACTTTTCCCGATGTGCCGTCCCAGCCCTGCACGACCACGTCTCCCGCAACATTGTGCGCGCCCTCACCAACGCGGTTACTGCCACGGTCCACTTAACAACGGACACGTGGACAAGCACAGGCGGGCAGGGCCACTACATCTCCCTGACGGCACATTGGGTGAATTTAGTGGAGGCTGGGACAGAGTCAGAGCCTGGGGCCGCTCATGTCCTACCCACCCCCAGAATTGCGGGCCCCAGCTCGGTGGTGGTATCTGCGGAGGTGTATGCTTCCTCCACTAAAGCACCCTCCTCCTCCTCCTCTGTCTCGCAATCAAGATGTGTTAGCAGCAGCACGTCGCCAGCAGTCGGTGTCACGCGGCGTGGCAGCACAGCGGTGGGCAAGCGTCAGCAGGCCGTGCTGAAACTACTCAGCTTAGGCGATAAGAGGCACACAGCCCACGAACTGCTGCAGGGTCTGACAGAGCAGACCGACCGCTGGCTTGCGCCGCTGAGCCTCCAACCGGGCATGGTCGTGTGTGACAACGGCCGTAACCTGGTGGCGGCTCTGCAGCTCGGCAGCCTCACGCACGTGCCATGCCTGGCCCACGTCTTTAATTTGGTGGTTCAGCGCTTTCTGAAAAGCTACCCACGCTTGTCAGACCTGCTCGTAAAGGCGCGCCGGCTCTGCGCACATTTTCGCAAGTCCCACACGGACGCTGCCACCCTGCGCACCCTGCAACATCACTTTAATCTGCCAGTGCACCAACTGCTGTGCGACGTGCCCACACGGTGGAACTCTACGCTCCACATGTTGGCCAGGCTCTATGAACAACGGAGAGCTATAGTCGAATACCAACTCCAACATGGGCGGCGCAGTGGGAGTCAGCCTCCTCAATTCCTTTCAGAAGAGTGGGCCTGGTTGGCAGACATCTGCCATGTCCTTGGTAATTTTGAGGAGTCTACCCAGGTGGTGAGCGGCGATGCTACAATCATTAGCGTCACCATTCCTCTGCTATGCATCTTGAGAAATTCCCTGCAAACCATAAAGGCAGCTGCTTTGCGCTCGGAAACGGGGCCGGGGGAAGACAGTATGCCGCTGGATAGTCAGGGCACCCTCCTGTCTATTTCTCAGCGCGTACAGGAGGAGGAGGAGGAGCATGAGGAGGATGAGGAGGAGGGGGAAGAGACAGCTTGGGCCGCTGCTGACGGTACACCGGCTGATTGCCTGTCATCCTTTCAGCGTGTATGGCCTGAGGAGGAGGAGGAGGAGGAGGAGGATCCTGAAAGTGATCTTCCTAGTGAAGACAGCCATGTGTTGCGTACAGGTACCCTGGCACACATGGCTGACTTCATGTTAGGATGCCTTTCTCGTGACCCTCGCATTACACGCATTCTGGCCACGATGGATTACTGGGTGTACACACTGCTCGACCCACGCTATAAGGAGAACCTGCCCACTCTGATTCCCGAAGAGGAAAGGGGTTCGAGAGTGTTGCTATACCACAGGACCCTTGCGGACAAGCTGATGGTAAAATTCCCAGCCGACAGCGCTAGTGGCAGAAGGCGCAGTTCCGAGGGCCATGTTGCAGGGGATGTGCGTAGATCGAGCAGCATGTACATCCCAGGCAGTGCAACAGTCTTTAAGGGCCTGGCCAGCTTTATGGCTCCCCACCAAGACTGTGTCACCGCTCCCCAGTCACGGCTGAGTCGGCGGGAGCACTGTAAAAGGATGGTGAGGGAGTACGTAGCGGATCGCACGACCATCCTTGGTGACGCCTCTGCCCCCTACAACTACTGGGTGTCGAAGCTGGACACGTGGCCTGAACTAGCGCTGTATGCCCTGGAGGTGCTTGCTTGTCCTGCGGCTAGCGTCTTGTCGGAGAGGGTGTTTAGTGCGGCTGGGGGAATCATCACAGATAAGCGTACCCGCCTGTCAACCGACAGTGCCGACAGGCTAACACTCATCAAGATGAACAAAGCCTGGATTTCCCCAGACTTCTGTTCTCCACCAGCGGACAGCAGCGATACGTAAGCAATACGTAGGCTGCACCCGCGGATGGAAGCATCGTTCTCTATCACCATCAAAAACAGGGACATTTCTGCTTCATCAATCTGTGTCTAATATTCCTCCTCCTCCTCCTGCTCCTCCTCCTGAAACCTCACGTAATCACGCTGAACGGGCAATTTTTCTTAGGGCCACAAGGCTCACTCATATAATTTTTCTGAACAATTTTTATAAGTTTCAATGCGCTTAAAAGCGTTGGAACTTTAACTTGAACCAATTTTTCGTTACACTGGGCTGCCTCCAGGCCTAGTTACCACTTAAGCCACATTAACCAAAGCGATTAATGGGTTTCACCTGCCCTCTTGGCTGGCCATGGCCAATTTTTGGGATGTACATTAGTACTGTTGATACAGCAATTTTTGTGGGCCCTCGCCTACAGTGTAATCAAATTAATTTTTAGCCCACCTGCATTCCAGCTGACGTTACCTCAGCTGTGTTGGGCAATGCAATGGGATATTTTTATGTACCGCCGGTGGGTTCCAGGGAGCCACCCATGCTGTAGGTGCACACGGAGTTTTTAACACATCTGTACACTTGTAAAGAACCCCAGTCTGACTGGGGCATGCAGTGTGGGCCGAAGCCCACCTGTATTACGCACGACATTACTACCTCAGCTGTGTTGGGCAATGCAATGGGATATTTCTATGTACCGCCGGTGGCTTCCTGGCACCCACCCATGCTGTGGGTCCACAGGGACTTCACAATAGGGAGTTGTACCTGCCTGTGTCTATGAATTAAAAAGCCCGGTCTGACTGGGGCATGCAGACACCTTGACAGAATGAATAGTGTGTGGCACATAGGTTCCCCATTGCTATGCCCAGGTGTGCAGCTCCTGATGGCGGTGGCACAGGATTCTATTTCTCATTGCTTCTGTACAGCATTGTGGGCTATCGCCCCGCCCCTTTTAAAGAGGGTCGCTGCCTAGCCGTGCCAACCCTCTGCAGTGTGTGCCTGCGGTTCCTCCTCATGGCAGACGCAATTCTAAATAGACATGAGCGTGGTGTGGCATGAGGGCAGCTGAAGGCTGCGCAGGGGCACTTTGGTGTGCGCTGTGGGGGGGAGGGGGGGCGGTTGGTCAGCATGTAAGCCAGGAGAAGTGGCAGCGGAGTGTCATGCAGGCAGTGATTGTGCTTTGTTGGAGGTAGTGTGGTGCTTAGCAAAGGTATGCCATGCTAATGAGGGCTTTTCAGAAGTAAAAGTTGTTGGGAGGGGGGGGGCCCACTCTTGCCGGTATTGTGGCTTAATAGTGGGACCTGTGAACTTGAGATGCAGCCCACCATGTAGCCCCTCGCCTGCCCTATCCGTTGCTGTGTCGTTCCCATCACTTTCTTGAATTGCCCAGATTTTCGCACATGAAAACCTTAGCGAGCATCGGCGAAATACAAAAATGCTCGGGTCGCCCATTGACTTCAATGGGGTTCGTTGTTCGAAACGAACCCTCGAGCATTTTGGTGTTCGCTCATCTCTAATTAGGACATAAATATGGCACCAAATCAAAAAGCAGCCATCATCCGATTATGGTGACTGGGGAATTAAATACCCTTCATTGGAGTAATGAATTAGACGGTGGAAGATCACTATGCACAGTGACAGGCTGGGGGTCATTGATCACGAGGGGGATTCGCTTAGCCCAATGGATTAGACGGCTTGGATTTTCATAGCCTTCATTTTCCCACATGATGAGTGGCACTAGAGGTGTTCAGTAGGGGCACAGTTCCTTCTCTAAAAATAAGACACCCATATAGCCAAGTTGATTAGCCTGTTAGTTCAGAGGGAACTCCTGTAATTGGAATCCCTCATGCCTGACTGGTTCCATCACAGCCGCTATCTGGGCAAGCAAGAGCCCAAATAAGAGATCCAAATCCACCTTTCGATTACTGCCAACCTGCTGCCCAATAGTCTTTTTATGGAAACTATGAAGGTATCTTTATAAAATGAAAGTTATCTATTGAACAGGTAACAATGGCCAAACATGGGTCCCACAATGGTGCCCTTAATGTCACATAAGTGTAAATGTGGGGGCCAGAATTAGTACTCTGTCCCCTTCCCCTATGGACCCACTATATCTACGGCATGGAAACAAAAGATTGTGCAAACATTAATTAATCACCTTCATGTCAAAATGTATGCATGAAACACAAGTTAATGGACATCGTAGGGCGTCGCGAACATTTGGTGTATGGAGCCCCTTCTGATGATGGTCACTGATCATAGATGGCCATAGATTTCACTGGACACAAATGATCCTTCTGATACATGAACTGCTCTTGGCTGCTGAAGCCCCCATTCTCTAGTTTCATAGCATGTCCTCATAGGGTGCATTAGGAGGTAGCACACAACTCCCTTCAAGCATTAGTTCCACAACATCTACATTGACCTTCATACGTGAATTCACTCACCTGTGGTGGAGCATAGGTGCCAAAGCCAATTACTGGCATTTTCTGGCCATCATTCAGTGTAACGCAGGAATCTCCTCGGAGCTCCATCTCCTGTCCTGGATCTGACTCACTGTGGGCTCTCTCGCACAGTTAGTGAATTCTGTATTTCGCCCCTCCTTACCAGCTATGGCATTGTTTTGCAGGCAGTCTAACTGTTAGCTGCCAAGGATAACACACGTTGACTGACGGGCCGGATGTTTCCCCTGTAAGTGCAGCTTTTTACTATGAGAACCACCCTCTGCACACTCTACAAAGTGCCCTCGAGCCATGTGATGAATGCATTAAATTGCATAACACTTTTACAGATTGGATCTTTATACTGTGGATGTCAGGACAGTGTCCGGGATATGGGGGTCCCTGAGATATCCCGCAACCCCTGTCCCTGCCTACTTGCCCCCCTGGGCTAACCCCCAGGGCGACAACTGGGCGGCGGTCCCTACCCTCACTAGGGAAGCGGGACACGGGAAGACAAACAGACACTGAGACAAACAACGGTAGAATGGTCAGACAATCCGGGTCGGCAACAGGAGGGTGCGCAGTACAGGGGGGTCAGGCAAAAACGTAGTCAAGGTCCAAAAGCAGAGGTCAGGAAAGCCGGGGTCACAAACAGGAGTCAAAGAATACGCGGGTGCAGCTGGAAGACCAAACTAACACTGGCAAGGCCTGAGAGGAAAACACACCTATTTAAATGCTGTCAGCGCTCCCGCCCCAGAAGCTGATTGGGGCGGGGAGCCTGACAGCAGCAGGGCTAATCAGGGCGGTGCTGGGGGCACGCCCCCAGTCTGCAGCACAGACAGTTACTAGGGAAGCCAGCCTGGTAGTCAAGTGACTAGAAGCACCAGCTGCCTCCCTAGCAACCCGGCGGCGACCAGTCTTACAGCGGCCCGGGGAGATCACAAGAACCGGGGTACCTCTGCGCCGCGCTCCTGTACCCCGGGTGGCCGGACCGGTGGTGCGGGCACGGCGGCCCCGAGAGTTGCCGGTTCTGACAGTACCCCCCCTTCTACGGGGGGACACCGGACCCCCATGGCCAGGTGCGGGCTTAAGCGGGAAAGCCCTGTGGAATGCCTGGACTAGGCGTGGCGCATGAACGTCCCTGGCAGGGACCCACGTCCTATCCTCAGGGCCAAATCCTCTCCAGTGGACCAGGTACTGCAGCACACCTCTAACCCGTCGGGCATCCACCAGCCTTTCTACTTCATACTCCAGTTCCCCCTGTACCAGAGAAGGAGGAGGCGGGTTCTGGGTGGGTAGAACTGGAGTCACATACTTCTTAAGTAAGCTTTTGTGAAAAACCTTGTGGACCTTCCAGGGGTCAGGAAGTGCCAACTTATATGACACCGGGTTGATAACCTGAGAAACAGTAAATGGGCCAATGAACCGAGGAGCAAGTTTCAGGGAGGGAACCTTGAGTCTCAGATTCTTGGATGACAACAAAACTTGCTCCCCGACTACAAAAGGTGCAGAGATGGTACGTCTTTTATTTGCGTATTTACGCAGTTTCTCTTGGGAACCCTGAAGGTTCTTACGAACCTGGGCCCAAACTGTGCACAGTTCCTCAGAGGATATGTCGGCGGCCGGATTGTTCGAGACCACAGGAGTGGAAAGCGAGAACCGGGGATGAAACCCATAGTTACAAAAAAAAGGTGACACTTGGGTCGACGAGTTAACATGGTTGTTGATAGCAAATTCGGCGAGAGGTAAGTAGTTGACCCACTGATACTGGTTATCAGAGACAAACAGTCGCAGATACTGGATAAGTTCTTGGTTCATTCGTTCCGTTTGTCCGTTACTCTCGGGATGGAAAGCGGAGGAGAAGGACAAATTTACGTTTAGATTTTTACAGAAGGCTCGCCAGAAGCGAGCGACGAACTGAACCCCTCTATCTGACACAATGTCCTCGGGGATCCCATGTAACCGAACAATCTCCTTGATGAACATTTCCGACAGAAGTTTGGCGTTAGGCAACTTGCAAAGCGGAACAAAATGTGACATTTTAGAGAAACGGTCTACTATTACCCAGATGACCGTATTCCCCAGCGAGGATGGCAGATCAGTAATAAAATCCATGGACAAATGGGACCATGGCCTGGACGGAATGGGCAAGGGAAGAAGAGGACCCTCAGGACGTCTCCTGAGATTCTTCCCCCTTGCGCAAACCGGGCACGCGGACACAAATCCCCGTACCTCCTTGGCCATGTGCGGCCACCAATAGAGTCTGGACACTAACTCCAGCGTACCCCTGATGCCGGGGTGTCCAGCTAGGACTGAAGCATGTGTCTCCTCTAACACTTTCAATCTCAGTGACAACGGGACAAATAATTTGCCTTCCGGAAGGGCTTCAGGAGCAGATTGTTGAGCGGCGTGAATGAGAGGTGAAAGGTCGGAGGAGACAGCAGCGAGGACCACCCCAGGGGAGAGAATGCTCTCAGGCTCCGGCTCGGCAGGTTCCGGAGAACCAAAGCTCCTAGACAGGGCATCAGCCTTGACATTCTTAGAACCGGGTCTATAGGTAACAACAAAATTGAACCGAGAGAAGAACAAGGCCCAGCGGGCTTGCCGAGCATTTAACCTCTTAGCGGAATCTAGATAGGTGAGGTTTTTATGGTCTGTGAGTACCGTGATCTGGTGATGGGCTCCTTCCAAAAAATGCCTCCACTCTTCGAAAGCCCACTTAATCGCCAGCAATTCCCGGTTGCCTATATCATAGTTCCGTTCGGTGGAAGAAAACTTCCTAGAAAAATAGGCACACGGTCTAAGGTTGGTGAGAGTGGAGGGACCTTGGGACAGTACCGCTCCCACACCAAACTCAGAGGCATCTACCTCCACCAAAAAAGGGCTGGACAGATCCGGTTGTACTAGGACAGGTGCAGAAGAGAACGCCGCCTTTAGGGTATCGAAGGCCCTCAGAGCCTCAGAAGACCAGGTCCTCACATCTGCCCCCTTTCTGGTGAGGTCCGTTAGAGGTTTGGCCACCACGGAGAAGTCTTTGATGAATTTGCGATAGTAGTTGGCGAAGCCGAGGAAGCGTTGAAGGGCTTTCAACGACCCTGGCTGGGCCCACTCCGTGATGGCTTTCACCTTTTCAGGATCCATCTGGAAGTCGCATGGCGTGATGATATACCCCAAAAATGATATCTTTTGTACCCCGAAGACACATTTCTCGAGTTTAGCAAACAGCTTGTTATGTCTGAGTCGAGCTAGTACAGTCTGAACGTGAGTATGGTGACTCGGCAAGTCGGAGGAAAAAATCAAAATGTCGTCTAGATATACAACCACGAACACCCCCATGATATCCTGAAACACTGAGTTCATGTACCCCTGAAAAATGGCGGGGGCGTTACACAATCCAAAAGGCATAACTAGGTATTCAAAATGCCCGAGGGGCGTATTGAAGGCGGTTTTCCACTCATCCCCCTCCCGAATGCGGATGAGGTTGTATGCTCCCCTGAGATCAAGTTTGGAAAACCATCGGGCACCAGCGACCTGGTTGAGGAGGTCAGGAATGAGTGGAAGAGCATACTGGTTTCGGACTGTGATTTTGTTTAGCTCTCTATAGTCAATACAGGGCCGGAGACCCCCATCCTTCTTCTCAACGAAGAAAAACCCGGCACCCACCGGGGATTCTGAGGGCCGGATGTGCCCCTTGGCCAGGCTGTCCTGGATATAGTCCCTCATGGATTCTCTCTCAGGAACCGTAACGTTATAAATGCGGCCCTTAGGAAGTTTGGCCCCAGGAATCAAGTCTATTTTACAGTCCCATTCCCTATGAGGGGGCAGAGCTTCAGATAATTGTTTGGAGAACACGTCAGAAAACTCGGAGAGGTATTCTGGTAGGGGGGTCCCCTCGCAGGTGGAGATTCCCATCTTCACCGCACAAAGGTGGTTGGCACAGCGGGGACCCCACTTTACCAGTTCCAACGTGTCCCAATTTACTACCGGGTTGTGCTCCCGGAGCCAGGGGAGGCCTAGGACGACGTCCACAGACAAATCTCTCATCACTAAAAAGGTGCAGGTTTCCACGTGTAAGGCTCCTATAGTAAACCTTACTTCAGGGGTAACCAGATTAACCACCCCTGCTTGCAATGGGGTGGAGTCCACTCCTGAAACCAGAATCGGGGTCTCTAAACGTAAAAAAACCCCGGACAGTTGAGCAACGAAATTAAAGTTAACGAAATTTGCCGCAGCCCCAGAATCAACAAAGGCTTGCCCAGTACGGTGGAAAGCATGAAATTCTAGGGTGCAAGGCAATAACATTTTGGATAACACAGGGAGTACCTTGGCTCCTAGACAGTCCTCCGGACAACTGCCTAGGAGCGGACGTTTTCCCTGCCATGGCTTCTTGGCGCAGGTAGCAATGCGGTGACCCGGCTCCCCACAGTAGAAGCAGAGGTTCTTCTTCAGGCGATTTTCCCGTCGTTGCTTAGGGTTCAGGGCTCCCAGCTCCATGGCCTCGGTGGTGGGAGGTGGAAAAGTCGGGTCAGTAGAAGAAGTGGGCGTGGGGAGTGGAGTGGTCCGAGCGGCGTGTCTGGCCCTCAAACGTCGGTCAGCCCGAATAGCCAGCGACATGGCTTGCTCCAGGGTTCTTGGCTCCGGGTGGGCCACGAGTAGGTCCTTCAGACCCTCAGACAGACCGGTCAAAAATAGGTCTTTTAGGGCGGCATCATTCCACCCGGATTCTGTACAGTGCTGGCGGAATTGGGAACAGTAGTCCTCCGCCATCTTGCAACCCTGGCGCAGGGCCAGAAGCTTGGAGACTGCGTAGCCGGCACGGTCGGGTTCGTCATAAATTTGACCCAAGGCGGAAAAAAAGGCGTCAGGGGATAGTCGGGCGGGAGAGCCAGCAGGTAATGAGAAAGCCCAATTTTGGGGCTCTCCCCTCAGGCGGGTAATTACAATTCCCACTTTCTGGTATTCAGTACCAGAGGAGTGGGGGCGGAGATCAAAGTAGAGCTTGCAGCTCTCTCTAAATGCGAAAAACTGACCTCTCTCTCCGGAGAAACAATCCGGAAGCGTGGCTCGAGGTTCTGTCATTGTTCCTGGAGCGGAAGCGGGTTGCATGGGACCTGCAGCTGCCGCTTGTTCCTGTCGCTGCAAGCGGGCTGTTAGGTCCTGGGCAAGGTTCGTAAGGAACTGGACCTGGTTCGCTACAGCTGCCATGGCCTCCATCGAGGGGTTCAGAGTTGCCGGGCGGATGCAAGGGTCTGACCTTCGTTCGGCCAGTGTTACTGTCAGGACAGTGTCCGGGATATGGGGGTCCCTGAGATATCCCGCAACCCCTGTCCCTGCCTACTTGCCCCCCTGGGCTAACCCCCAGGGCGACAACTGGGCGGCGGTCCCTACCCTCACTAGGGAAGCGGGACACGGGAAGACAAACAGACACTGAGACAAACAACGGTAGAATGGTCAGACAATCCGGGTCGGCAACAGGAGGGTGCGCAGTACAGGGGGGTCAGGCAAAAACGTAGTCAAGGTCCAAAAGCAGAGGTCAGGAAAGCCGGGGTCACAAACAGGAGTCAAAGAATACGCGGGTGCAGCTGGAAGACCAAACTAACACTGGCAAGGCCTGAGAGGAAAACACACCTATTTAAATGCTGTCAGCGCTCCCGCCCCAGAAGCTGATTGGGGCGGGGAGCCTGACAGCAGCAGGGCTAATCAGGGCGGTGCTGGGGGCACGCCCCCAGTCTAGCTGCACAGACAGTTACTAGGGAAGCCAGCCTGGTAGTCAAGTGACTAGAAGCACCAGCTGCCTCCCTAGCAACCCGGCGGCGACCAGTCTTACAGCGGCCCGGGGAGATCACAAGAACCGGGGTACCTCTGCGCCGCGCTCCTGTACCCCGGGTGGCCGGACCGGTGGTGCGGGCACGGCGGCCCCGAGAGTTGCCGGTTCTGACAGTGGAGTTGACATTTGGCCAAGGTCGAATATTTCTATGACGTGTTTATGGTTCTTGGAGATGTCTCCGCACAGAGATTCTCAATTCTCCTTCTAGCCAGAGGAACACGAAAGAAAAACACATTTTGAGTTTGGCAGCCGGTCCGATCGGCCGAGTCAAAGTAAATCAGGGTTGTGGGGCAAATGCTGAAGGCCACAGCATGGCGGTGAAAAGACCAATCATTAAATTGTATCGCATTATCTTACCCTATCAGTAGACGGTCCACATCCCCCCACTTTATAACAATGAAGAGAAGAACACTGTTTGTGGCATGCTACACACCCTGAAGTATTTTTTTCTTATCTGTGAGGCTATGCCCCTTTTTAAACTTAAGCATACACTTTGTATCCGCTCATAGTAACAGTGCCCCTTAGTGACCCCTCACAGTAACAGTGCCCCTTAGTGACCCCCTCACAGTAACAGTGCCCCTCAGTGACCCCCTCACAGTAATTGTGCCCCTTAGTGACCCCCCTCACAGTAACAGTGCCCCTTAGTGACCCCCTCACAGTAACAGTGCCCCTTAGTGACCCCCTCACAGTAACAGTGCCCCTTAGTGACCCCTCACAGTAATAGTGCCCCTTAGTGACCCCTCACAGTAACAGTGCCCCTTAGTGACCCCCTCACAGTAACAGTGCCCCTTAGTGACCCCTCACAGTAATAGTGCCCCTTAGTGACCCCTCACAGTAACAGTGCCCCTTAGTGACCCCTCACAGTAACAGTGCCCCTTAGTGACCCCTCACAGTAACAGTGCCCCTTAGTGACCCCCTCACAGTAACAGTGCCCCTTAGTGACCCCTCACAGTAATAGTGCCCCTTAGTGACCTCCTCACAGTAATAGTGCCCCTTAGTGACCTACTCACAGTAATAGTGCCCCTTAGTGACCTCACTGTAATAGCACACATTACTGACCCTATCATGAGTAATAGTGCCCCTTAGGGACCTCCTCACACTAATAGTGCCCCTCAGTGACCCCTCACAGTAATAGTGCCCCTTAGTGACCCCTCACAGTAACAGTGCCCCTTAGTGACCCCCTCACAGTAACAGTGCCCCTCAGTGACCCCCTCACAGTAATTGTGCCCCTTAGTGACCCCCCTCACAGTAACAGTGCCCCTTAGTGACCCCCTCACAGTAACAGTGCCCCTTAGTGACCCCCTCACAGTAACAGTGCCCCTTAGTGACCCCTCACAGTAATAGTGCCCCTTAGTGACCCCTCACAGTAACAGTGCCCCTTAGTGACCCCCTCACAGTAACAGTGCCCCTTAGTGACCCCTCACAGTAATAGTGCCCCTTAGTGACCCCTCACAGTAACAGTGCCCCTTAGTGACCCCTCACAGTAACAGTGCCCCTTAGTGACCCCTCACAGTAACAGTGCCCCTTAGTGACCCCCTCACAGTAACAGTGCCCCTTAGTGACCCCTCACAGTAATAGTGCCCCTTAGTGACCTCCTCACAGTAATAGTGCCCCTTAGTGACCCCTCACAGTAATAGTGCCCCTTAGTGACCTCCTCACAGTAATAGTGCCCCTTAGTGACCTCACTGTAATAGCACACATTACTGACCCTATCATGAGTAATAGTGCCCCTTAGGGACCTCCTCACAGTAATAGTGCCCCATAGTGATCCCCTCACAGTAATAGTGCACCTTAGTCATTCTTTTCACAATGATAGTGCCCTAAGTGACCCCCTTACAGTAATAGCACCCAATAGTGACCCTCTCACAGTAATAGTGCCCTTTTGTGACCTCCTCACAGTAATAGTGCCCCTTAGTGACCCCTCACAGTAATAGTGCCCCTTAGTGACCTCCTCAATGTTAAAAGCACCCATTCCTGACCCTCTCACAGTAATAGTGCCCCTTCGGGACCTCTTCACTGTAATAGCACCCATTACTGACCCTCTCAGAGTAAAGCTGCCCCTTAGTGACCTCCTCACAGTAATAGTTCCCCTTAGTCATGCTTTTCACAGTAGTAGTGCCCCTTAGTGACTCCTCTCACAGTAATAGCACCCATTACTGACCCTTTCAGAGTATTAGTGCCCATAGTGACCCCCTCACACTAATAGTTGCCAATAGTGACCCGCCTCAAAGTAATAGCGCCCATTACTGACCCTCTCAGAGTAAAAGTGCCCCTTAGTGACCTTCTTACAGTAATGGTGCCCCTTAGTCATGCCTCTCATAGTAATAGTGCCCCATAGTGACCCCCTCACAATATAAGTGCTCATTAGGCACCTCCTCACAGTAATAGTGCTACTAACTTTCCCCCCACAACAATAGTGCCCCTTAGTCATGCCTCTCACAGTAATGGTCCTCCTTAGTGACCTCCTCATGCTAATAGTGCATACTAGTGTCCCTTTCACAGTAATAGTGCCTTTTACTGACATCCCTCAAAGTATTAATACCCCTTATTGTCCCTCTCACAGTAATACTCCCCAACAGTGACCCCTCACAGCAATAATGCCCCTAGCTGCCCCCTCACAATAATAGTGCTTCTTAGTGTCCCTCCTCTCACAGTAATATTGTCCCATTTTATGCAGCAAAACAGGAAAATAAGCCTATACACGTCTCTTTAGCTCCCACCGACTCTAGCCCTCCACTAACTTCCCATAGACAGACGTGAGCTGCGAACTGGGGCATCAAGGAGGAACAGCAGGGCTGATTATAGGCTGTATTTATTCTCCTCCACTCCCGAAGGTATATTGTCTTATGCCTGTTGTGATGGTGGGACGACCTCTTAAATCCTGTACTGCTCCACTGAATCCAGGACGGTGGGAAGACGTTGTAAACCCTGTCAGTCCCTATTTACAGCAAAGCCCAATCTCCTCCAAGCGGTATGAACCCCCTCCTCCCCAAATGATTTTATGAAAAATCCAAAGTACGTATTTTTGTTAAAAGATGTTCTCACCAGTCTGCAGTCTGCAAAATGATACTGCCCAACTTGTGAACAGCGAAAAGAGGGACAACAGTAGCAACTTTGTATGCAAAGCCACCCTCTTAATGGCCCCAGCAGTAATAGTGACCCCCATTAGTAGCCCCAGTTTTAATAGCAACCCCATAATGAACCTCAAGTCACCTGACAAGCATTTAACTCACTTGTAGTCCAAGTAGCAGTAGTGCCATTGCTGTAACCAGTGCGACCTTTGACCTCCCCCCCGGTGTCTGCTTGCAGGTAAGCAGATGCTGGTGTAGAGTTAAGGGGTTGCACTGATTACAGCAGCGACGCCGCTGCCTCCGCACTGGGACTACTGGTGAGTTAAATACTTGTCGGGGTGTGAGAGAGGAGGGACATTCCTCATGCCGCCCAGGACTGCGAGACAGCGTCCTAAATCCAAGAGTGTAGCTCAGAACCCAGGATGGTTGGTAGGCATGCGTCAGAGGAATCTTATACGCCAGGCAAAAGGATATAGAAAGTAGCTCTCATCCTATAGGAGGAAGGCCTGCTCTCTACTGCCACCTGTTGGATAGCAACACAATAAGCCAAAGTCTTACACTCTAACAGGCCTTGTAACATGGCGAAGGATGTAAGCTGAACTCCAGTCGTCCCCTTTTGGCACATATTGTGCCTTGGCTTATATCCCGAGTCATGAGAGCTTCCTTCCTCTCCGATGGGAGATTATTTGCATTGGCTTACATAAACACAGACTTCATTGTCCTGTAACTTTACCTGCCGTGGGTTAAATGAAACCAGCATGCACTTCCCTATTATAGTCATTACCAACACTTCAGTATTCTACTGACGGCTCTCGGTGAGAAACATACGCACTAAACAGCCGAAAGTGACCCATCGCTGATGACCATAACAGAGGAATGCATATATATCTATATACTGGGGTCTCACAAGTGTGAAAACACCCCTGTGGAATGAAAACAGTTTGGATGATGGGGATCTAATTGTGCACACAAGCTGTGGGGGCAGATGGAAACCTGTTGGGCCGTGTGACCAACATGACGGCCATTTTGAATTCTGGCCTATTGGATTCAACTCAAATGTTTTCAATGGGAAGGTAGGTATGTGATATATCAAACCAGCAGGGAAGTTCACCAGAAAATCAATAGTGGGCTTCATTTTAACAGAACTTTCCTTATTCTCATGTTAACACAGATGTGGTAGTGCAAGAGGCTGCAGCACCTCATCAGCGTATGGTGTGCTGTCAATGATGCATGCTAGAGATGATCGCTTGTTGATGCTGATGGCACTCCAAACCATGACTCCATGTGTGGCTCTCCAAAATGGCAGAAGCATCAGCCCGATTGCCACCTCGCCTCCGGACCCTCACTTGGCGATCACCATTATCGAGATGGAATCTTGATTCATCACTGAAGACCGCACTGTGCTATTCATCACAACAGGAAGCTCCGGAGTTACATCACTGCAAGCGTTTGTGACGATGGTTTGAGGGAGGTCTTTGGAACGCACGACTCGACTGCAAACCTGCCTGAGCCAACTTTCGGAAAACAGTAGTTATTGGTATCGGAGCATCCACAGCCGTCGGGTCACTCCCAGTAGAGCCGCCTATCGTGTTTCAGTGGCCTTGACTACTTTTCCATTTCTACACAAAGAACAATGATGCAAAGCAGTTTCCGTAGGCGTGACAACATCTCCAAAGTTACCTTTGCATACTGATTTTCATCGTTCTTCATGCTCCCAGATCTCCTGATTGTCCCAAAACTGCATTAATTTGCATAAGGTGTTTGCCTGAATATACCCTGAAAATTGCATAATGCTGTGAGAAAGTTGTCATGGTTGGACATTTTCCCTGTGAGGCAGAGAAACTTCAACTCAACCTTCTCCCCTCTGGCATTCATGGCAAGCGGCTGGTGTTGGCAATGGGCTGCTCTTGACTATCCCCCTGGCAGGTAGCCCTTCCCTCTGAGCTGCACACAATACATTACACAACCCGCTGCAATCACTGGGGGAGGTGAAGGACCTGCTGTGACATTATGGTCACATGACTATGAATGCACAGGTCCTGCATATGGGGTGGTTCACTGAGGCAAGAGTAGTCCAAAGGGAACGGGAAGTTTTATCACTGGGTGGACCACTTACTAAAATATCACTTGTATTAGGAAATGTTAAAAACGACCTACTGAACGAATAAACATTAGAGATTGAAAGGAAGTTGTGACTAACACAGGAGGGTAAAGTTCTCTCATACCTCGAGGCTGTTTAGTGTGTGTCCCATAAATCACTGATAACGAGGGATGAATGGAATCAAACGTCCCACCCGGATACATATGGGGGCGCTGATTCACTTCTATCACTACTTGCTGCCACTTAAGGTCCTAAAATAAGTAAATGGTAGAGACTATTCCCAGCCCAGATGGTCCCGTCTTTTAATCTCGACGCGTTTCGCTCGAGGTGAGCTCCTCAGGGGCTAAAATAACCTCCGATATCTGTATGCACATGAATGCACTAGTGGCTCTAATATCGGACTCATGTAGAGGATACATGTACTCATTGTCCCCTAATTCGGGGTGTAGAGGGACATCAGAGTAGTGAAGAGGCAAACTACTACTACTCACATATGGCAGTCAACCTTGTAATCCCCCGAATGTATATGGAGGACACAGGCCTATTGGTCTCACAAGAGATCCTTTCCAAGCGAACAACAATCCATTCTATCCTATGCCTACGTTCTTGCTATATTAGAATTGAGTTTTACGGTGAAGATACGCCTGTCTTTATCCTATCTTATCTTGTTATCTAAGACTGTCCCCAAGATTATTCTCATGCATGGCACTAGCTATAATAAATAACCAGCAGACGTAGCTCAATGGCCCTACAAGATAAAGGAGATGGAATAGAGCAAAATAACAAATGGATATACCGGCAGCCCAGATGGTAGGCTGGCAGTGCCACTCAGCCAGTTCCATTGCAGCTCATTCATAGGGATTAGTATGGCCCGCCCATTAGGGGGGTGTGGTACTTTTATCCAATTGCAAATCAGGCTGTGTAAATTGACCCGCCTCTATTTAAATGAATTACCTGCCCTCTCTCTGATTGTCATAGGAACCTCAATGCAACATGATCACGATCAAACCTGATCAATTAACAAACTAAGGGGGCTTGCTTCATTAGAAATGTCAGTCCCCTAATGGTGCCGCCTTCCCAGGGGTGTCTATAGCGTCAGAACAACGCCTCTCACGCAGAGTGATGCGCAGCGTCTGACGTGATGACGTCTTGATGTTGTCGCAGTGACGCATGCGTACGTCAGTATCACGGTGGAACGCTGGCGTGTGGCATGGTGATGTAATAATGTTATAGAGGCGGCACCTCAATCTCCTCCTCCCAATTGGACAATTGGAGGCACCTATATTTAGGGAAGTCCCTTACACAGCATAGCAACGGCCGTCAGTCATAAACTAAGACTGCGCCTGCGTAGGACGAACAGCGCTTGTAGTGATTCGCGGGGCCAGGTCTTCTCAGGTTACCATTTATATTCCATACGTTTATAATTATGTTTATGGTCATCACTGCGGGCGTTATGATATTTAGCTGGTTGTATATGATATGATCTTACTGTTCGGAGGAATCATGGCCGTGTTTCATCTCATGTGTGGATTGGATTAGGATCTGACGTCCAACCATCATGTAGAATCGTCACATTATTAGAAAGCAGAAAGATGGAAAAGACGATAAAGATACTTCAGTGTGTTTACAATAAATGTATCCATCCACATACAGCGTAAAGGGTTAACAGTTCAGGATATTAGAGAACAGGGGGTCAGGGAAGTGCGGCAGATCAGTGAGTCCTAAGGAACAGCAGAGTGCCTAACGAAGCTGTGGGGGACTGGGAGGCGGGGTAATGAAATGGGGAGGAAGGAAGCGACCAGGGAGGGGGTTGGAGTGATAGGAAAGAGAGAGGGAGGAAGAGGAGGAGTCAGTGCTCAGTAGGAGAAGAAGAAAGAAGACGCATCAGGAGAGGTCTGCAAGAAAATAGAAGATGGAGCATCTTGTCCAACAAATTAGAGAAGCTGTGGCCAGCCAGGGTCCCCAGTGGCTCATGAAGATGGCCGAAGAGTTCGGAGCGGCGGCGGTACCGGAGGTGAGAGTGGAGGAAGAGCCACCGGCAGAGAGCAGCGGCGCGGAACCACGTGGGAGACCACAGAGAAGAAGACAACCACCAGCAAGATTGAGCCCCAGCCCGGCGGCAAAGAAGGGAGGCAGAAACAGTCCGAGAGCAGCGGGAGCGAGCGGGAGTGGAGCGGCGCGGTCGCAGCGCCCGGCGGACGCAGCCAGGCGGGGGGATCGCAGGAGTGGAGACGAGGTCGGACCGGCAGCCGGAGCTGCACTTACCAGGAGCGGAGGAGCAGTGCGGAGGTCGGGTAAGTCCGGCGCGGGCAGGGGGAATCCCGCGGCTGTGCAGGCGAGCATTGCGAGGGAGATGGAGAGCGGTACACGTGTCTCCCTCAGCAGGCGGAGGGATCCGCGAGCCGGAAGTAGTCCCGACAGGAGGCCTGCACTGTAGAAAGAGGCCACAGGGGGCTACAGGAGCTAGTCCCTGTTCAGCCCGGAGGAATTTAGCGGAGGTGAGGGAGAGCCAAGTGGAGGTAGCGCGAGGAGAAGGGGGGAGGGGCGCACTACTAAGAGGGGCGTTAGGAGGTTAGGCAGAAGGGAATTTAGGGATAGTGAGGACAGTGTAGGCAGCATAGCATCCATAAGAAGCGGGCATGGGGCGTTGGCAACAGCCCCTCTGCCTGAGGGTGGGGGGGTGGGGGAGGAGCGGATTGGTTTTGTACAGCGGCAGGCGGCAGCGGCATTAGGGGCACCCGGCAGATGGCAAGGTGATCGTTACAAGCGGCGCAAAGGAGGGCGCTCACCGGGCAGCTCGGCAGTGGAGCGAGCAAGTTGGCGTGGCATGGAGGAACATGCGGCAGGGCAAGGTGAGTATTATGGGGAGGTGGCGAGCAGACGCGAGAAGGGGGCGCAGCGGTTTAGGTCAGGCAGAAGAGCGCGTGTCTCTACTAGCTCTTCGGCGTCTCCAGAGGATGAGGGTCGGAAGGGGAGGACCCCTTTACTGGACACACAGAGAAGGGCAGAAGCGGCGGTTGCATACGATGGGCGCAGCGGCCAGGAGCAGGGCGCTCGGGCTTCACGAGATACTTGATCTCTCTCGCCGGCTTCTTCCGCAGATAATAGGTACGCTGCCCGCAGCATCAGGCACAATTTGGCATCTTCGGCCGGTAGGGCATCCAGTGCACAAAGCCAGAGGAGCCGTGGTGTCACCCATGAATTGGGACCGGAACGACACGCAGGCCAGAGGCGGGATCGTACATCAACGCCACCCGGCCCGAGCTTCCTCTTGGCAGGGCCAGAGAGGAACAAGGCGGGTGAGTCACACTATAAGAATGTCTGGGATGTCTCTGTAACATCAAGTGATAAGAGTAACGAGGAGTTTATGGGTGCGCTTAAAGCGCTGGTACATCGTTTTGGTGTGGAAAAAGGTGTGGCTCACGCACACGAGAGCTCGCAGAGAGAGGCGAGTCGTAGGGGCGAAGAGTCAGGTGGTGACGGCTTGAGGTTCGCAGACACACTTTTCTGCGGGGTAGCCCCTCTGGGGCTTGACGGACGAGATAACTGAGAAAATTAAGAGCGGTGTATATGTTGACATATGGTTACTACTGTCGGTGGAGCATATTGCCGTCGACAAGGAGCGGTTCTCTGAGCGCGGGACCGATAAAAAAGCGAAAGTAGCCAAAAAGTTTGGTAATTGGCTGCAGGCGTTTTTAATTTTAGCACATGTAACATGCCAACATAGTCCCCAGAAAGGGCCCGAATTATTGGTGTATATAAACACCATTCACAGTGCGTATAAACTACACGGAGGGTCGGCGTGGTGGCGGTACGACGAGGATTTTCGTTGTCGTATTTCGGGTATGAAGAACATAAGCTGGGCCACGAAGGCAACAGATGTGTGGATCCAGCTTATCCTCTCCCAAAAGCCGGTAAAGCCGTTTTTTCAGGGGTCCGCCGCAGGCGCCAGTGGACAGCAGGCGCCTGTGGCCCCAAAACCCTCCGGGTCATGTTGGGCCTTCAACGAAGGTCATTGTCGATTCTACGCCTCGTGCAAATTTCGCCACGAGTGCTCAGTGTGCGGAGGAGCGCACTCCGCAGTACGGTGTTTTAGACGTCAGAGGGCAGCAGCTACACCAGGGGTGCCCGGCGCAGGAGCGAACCCCGGTGAACGTCAGGTACCTGGAGCAGTGGCTCGCCAGGTACCACAGGAAGCAGAAGTCAAAACTAATTAGATCAGGTTTTACAGAGGGTTTCCGGATACCGCATAACCTGACTTGTTCCCTTAGGCTCAGCGGCAATCTAAAATCGGCTCGAGAAAATAAAGAGTTAGTGATGGAGAAGTTACTGAAGGAGGTGGAATTGGGTCGGATGGCGGGCCCATTTCGGGAACCCCCATTCGGGAACTTGCGGGTTTCGCCTTTGGGGCTGGTCCCGAAGAAGGAACCGGGCAAGTTCCGGCTTATCCATCATTTATCGTTTCCAGCAGGAGATTCGGTCAACGACGGGATTACGAAAGGGCAATCAGCAGTGTCGTACGCGTCTTTCGATCGGGCGGTGTATCTAGTCCGTCGGGCGGGAGCTGGCGCAATGTTAGCCAAGGCTGACATTGAATCAGCGTTCCGTTTGCTTCCGGTACACCCCGATTGTTTCCATCTTTTGGGGTGTAGAATAGAAGGTTGCTATTTTGTCGACATGTGTTTGCCGATGGGATGCTCGATTTCGTGTTATTATTTTGAGGTTTTCAGCTCGTTCTTAGAGTGGATGCTTAGATTCGAGACGGGCATCCCTTCGGTCTTACATTATCTTGACGATTTTTTATTCGTGGGGCCCCCCGAAGCAGGCGTATGCGGTTTGTTGTTGGCATCTTTTCAGAGGCTGATGAAAAGAGCAGGCGTCCCCCTGTCGGCGGAAAAAACGGTCGGGCCAGTGACATCTTTGGAGTTCTTAGGTATCGAGATCGATGCTAGGGAGATGGTTTTTCGTTTACCGGAAGAAAAAATCGCGCGGTTGCGGCAAATGGTGGAGACTGTTAGTACGTCGCGGAAAGTCACACTGCATCAAATGCAGGTGCTGCTGGGTCTACTAAATTTTGCATGTCGGGTCATCCCCATGGGTCGCGCGTTTTTGAGGCGGTTGTCTTTGGCGACGAAAGGGGCAAGGGAGCCTCATCATTTTGTCAGGGTGACAAAGGAAATGAAGGCGGACCTGCACATATGGAAGGTTTTCCTCGAAACTTTCAATGGGCAGGTCATTTGCCAACAGGAAGAAGTTGACAATGAAGAGTTAGGGTTAGTATCTGATGCATTCGGAGCCTGCGGTTTTGGAGTGATTTTTGGTAACAGGTGGTGTAACTCCGGGTGGCCGGAGGCCTGGGTTGAAAGAGGATGGACAAGAGATATAGCACTGCTGGAAATTTTTCCCATCATGGTCGCCATTGAACTATGGGGCCCGGTTTTGGCCAACAGAAGCATATGTTTTTGGTCTGATAACCAGACGGTGGTGAGAGCGGTGAATAAACAGTCTTCGGCTTCGGGGTTGGTATTGGCGGCGCTACGCCATTTGGTTTTGTGTTGCTTGCAGCATAACATAAAGTTCAAAGCGAACCATGTCCCAGGACACTTGAATAACAAAGCTGACGCTCTTTCTCGATTCCAGATGTCGAAATTCAGGGAGCTTCACCCGACGGCGGACGTCGAGGGGGTATGTTGCCCTGCTTTCTTATGGCAAATAATAGAAAGGAGCTCCTGAATCTGGTCCGTAAGTCGGTAACCGAGGCCACTTGGAGGCGATATAATGCGATTTGGAAGCAGTGGTTTGAGGTCGCCGGGGGGGGTTTTCCGAACTCGGAACAGGCTAGAGCGGTAACGTTGGATATATTAGCGAACCTGCGTGGGCTTGGAGCGTCGGCGGATGCGGTGAAAAAACACGTATCGGCGATAGCGTTTTTGTTACGCCTCCACGGGAGTCGCGACGTGACAAAAGATTTTGTTTTTACACAAATACTGAAGGGTTGGAGAAAAGAGAAGTTTTCTCGGGATGGGAGACGCCCGATCACTTTCGAGCTGCTTTGCGTGATGATGAAAATCATGGGGTCAGTATGCGTGAACGTGGAAGAAGCGACGCTTTTTAGAGCGGCTTTTTCCTTGGCCTTTTTTGCGGCTTTACGGCTGGGGGAACTGGTCTCGGCGAGTAAAAATAAGCCGGGGGGTCTTCAATTTTCGGACGTGTTGCTCGGGAGCGACGATATTAAAATTCGTATAAGAAAATCGAAAACGGACGTGTACGGAGCGGGTGAATGGCTGCGGATAGGAGCGCTGGGGACAGAGTGGTGCCCAGTAAGGTTAGTAAGGGACTTTATGGTACACCACAGCGGGGACGGCCCGCTGTTGGTGCACGCAACGGGATCTCCGTTAACAAGGTACCAGTTCACGGCGGTAATGAGGTCATGACTTAAAAATCTGGGTTTTGCGCCGAACGAATTTGGTTCTCATTCATTTAGAATTGGGGCGGCCACGTCGGCTTTTGTATGCGGATTGCGGAGTGAGGAAGTAAAAAGGGTGGGTAGATGGAAGTCGGAGGCATACCGGTCCTATGTAAGGCCGGATTTCAGGGTATTGTAAAAAATGGTTATGAGGTTGATGTTGGGGACATTTCTTCCCTGTTTTCTTGATTTATTCTACAGGTTCAAACTGGACAGTGTGGGTGGTGGACCACTCGTACATATATTGGGCCGAAAAAAGGGCCAGAGCAAGGCCGGTGGGTGCCCATCTGGGACAAATGGACATATGCGTGCAATGGCACAGCATACGAGGTTTAAAATGGACCGGGCTGCTCCACGAGGTGCTGCAAATCAGCAGGCGGTCTCCGGACAGAGTTGTTTTGGTAATCCACGCGGGTGGAAACGATTTGGGGAAGGTAAAGGTTGGAGAGTTGTTGACGTTAATGAAAGAAGATTTATGTCGTTTTAAAAAGTTTTTTAATGAAGTTATTTTAGTCTGGTCGGATATTGTGGCCAGAAGGTTCTGGAGAGAAGCGCGGGATATGGAAGCGATAGAAAGAGCGAGGAAGAATGTGAATTTCAAGATGTCGAGGTTTGTTCAGTCAATAGGAGGGGGTGTCAGTTAGACACTGGGAGTTAGAGAAGAGAGAGATAGGTATGTTCAGGGGTGACGGTGTACACCTTAGCGATATTGGCACCGACACGTTTTGTCAGGTTTGCAGGACGGGGTAGAGGAGGCGTTGTGGCTGGCATGTGGGGGGCGGAGTGCAGCATAGGGATATGCTGCATCCTTCGTGGCGGTAAATTTCTTTCCATGCCAGCAATGGATGGAAGGGCGGTACAGGCCCATTATGGGGCTTTCTTATGCCTGGTTTTCGCGTTTAAATTTAAGTTACGAAGCAGTTTTAAGCGGCATGGAAGACGGAAAGTTATAAAAGTTTGGTTAAAAGAGAAAGTTAATAAAGCTGTGGCCTACCCACGTAAAACGCCAGCAAATTGTCGTGTTGTTATTTCATAGATAGTGGGGAGCTAAAGTGGGTAAAGGGGAGTCCTCCCAGTCTCTAATGTCCCATACGTAATGGAACGTCTGATCCTGCCCACGGCGATCCGAGTACCACATATCATATATACGTGGGCTAAGAACGATGGAAGAAAGACAAGCATCATGTATGGTTTTAGGATCCGATGTTTATACAATGAAGTAACGATCCGATAGATACCCATAATGCACTGCAGCACATCAGCGCCGTCACCCACAATTAAAAAAGAGATTCTCCTTGAGGCCGGCCGGATTAAGTGAGTTGATCCTACAGATCCAGGCAGTAACAATCTATCAGCATCGCCTCGACGGCCGTCAGTCCGGATACTTTCTATTCCCTGGAAGCGGAGCTGTCCTAAATCCGCCCCCCCCCCCCCCCCCCCCCCGTGTTTTCCCACATGTGGTTTGAAATTGGAGTGCTTTCTTCATCTCGCACATTGCCCACATGGGCCAAAGTTCGTCTGCACAGTTGTTGCGTGGTCTTACCCACATAATGAGGAGGGCAGGAGCATGTAGCCATATGTACTACATTTGGAGATCTACAATTAATGAATTTGTGATTGGAGTAAGTGCCCGATGTGGACGCACTCATAATGATGGACGTTTGTAATATATGGGCATGCCGCACAGTTTGAGCAGATGACCAGTGAATTTATGTCTGCCAAGCCCAGTTGGGTCTGAGGTCCTTGGAGTCTCGTAAGCTTCTACCCCACCTGAATGTAATAGCTGGGAAAGCCGGTAACAAGTCTTTGATGTCTGCACATGGGGGGATCTCCTAAGGCAACAGTCTGAAGACTTGGACCAAGGGTGCCCCAAGCCATTATACTGCCTGATGCAAAGTGTGAAATGCCCCCAACCCCTAAAAAAACAAAAAAGAAAAAAAGCAACCCCTTCAGGCATTGAGGCACCAATGCACAACATACCCACCACGTACGTGAACCACTGAAACTTGTTTGAAGCAACAGAGTATTATTATTATCCTCTACAGTAATAAGCGTTGGGCTTCTGGGATCTGTAGTCCTATGAGATTCCGTGAGCACACCTTCACAGCTGTGGGGGTAATTGGGTTGGCTGGGTGTGGTATTCTCCAGCCAATCCTCCTGGTCTGCTGCACATAAATATCAGCTTCTCTGGCCAGAGAATGCTGGTCATTTTATCCTGTTTATGCATTCTGTGGTAATTCAACTCTGTGCTTGGAGTTATACATGTTGTGTCTGTAGTGTCTCTTTCACCTTCCCTGAGGATGGTCTGGACACCTGTAGTCCTGGTCTGCATCTTAAGCAGACCCCCTATTCCTTTCCCTTTTACGAGTGCGGCCTCCAGACGTCTGATGTCTTATCTGTGTGTGTCAGGTTGGAGATGCCTGGCACTGTTCCCTGGATGTCAGTATGGTGTCTGACTCTTTCCCCTTGGTGTGAGGACTCTTGCACTAGCAATGGTTTATCTGTATGCATTTGAGCTCTGAGTGGGGTTTCTGTGTCATGCTAGAGTTTTGCTTTTATGCATGATGTGGGGTGCATGTCTGAGCAGGTGGACGGACATGTGTGTGAACAGTGTGGTGCGTGTCTGAGCACATAGCCCGACATGTATGTGAACAGTTTGGTGCGTGTCTGAGCAGGTGGCCCGACATGTATGTGAACAGTTTGGTGCGTGTCTGAGCAGGTGGCCCGACATGTATGTGAACAGTGTGGTGCGTGTCTGAGCAGGTGGCCGGACATGTATGTGAACAGTGTGGTGCGTGTCTGAGCACATAGCCCGACATGTATGTGAACAGTGTGGTGCGTGTCTGAGCAGGTGGCCGGACATGTATGTGAACAGTGTGGTGCGTGTCTGAGCAGGTGGCCGGACATGTATGTGAACAGTGTGGTGCGTGTCTGAGCACATAGCCCGACATGTATGTGAACGGCGTGGTGTGTGTCTGAGCAGGTGGCCGGACATGTATGTGAACGGTGTGGTGTTCATTGGACTGTGTGCGGGTGATCGCCATTGCTGTGTTGACATGTTCCGTGATGCTAGCATGTGTTCTATGACTGAGGTGTAATGCTAATCTGTGTGATTTGTACAGGATGGTCCCAATATTCGGCCCCCTTGGAGTTGCACGCATCCTCAGTAAGAGTTAGTAAGGTCATCCAAGGTTTCCGTAATAACTGCATCCCGCTGATCCTTACCGGAAGCTTCTCCCAACTCATTCATCATCTATATATATAAAATTGAATGTATGTCTGTCTGCGTGCGTGCGTGCGTGCGTGCGTGTCTGCGTGCGTGCGTGTCTGTTTGTCCTTTATGCGCTACTACACCATTCATCCGATCGCCATGAAACTTTGGGAAGTTGTTGAGTACACTCCTGGGAAGATTATAGGCATAGTACAACTATCCTACGATAAATGGCTCGCGAGCGTCGTCGAAAGTTACGCCCCCCCCCCACGTAGATCGAATAAGTAAGCCACCTGCTATTGTGATGTCATCACTGATGTCATCAACATCGGACGCCCTTGAACATGCCCCAACATGTTCTATAAAGCTGCATTGTGATGTCATTAAGGCTCTATTATGACACGTACAGCTTGGAACCACTAGAGCACGCCAGCCAATTACCATTGGAGTTGGAAGTGGGTAAACAAGTACTAGGATATCTTCCTAAGAAGCCACAGCAGCCGGATAAATTGTATGTTCCACCCAACGGCTATTTTATTCAGCCCGCAAGGGGGAAGCAGCGGCCTACAAAATCTCATTCTCTCATTTCCTGATGTCATAGATAGATAGATAGATAGATAGATAGATAGATAGATAGATAGATAGATAGATAGATAGATAGATAGATAGATAGATAGACTGTATGCAATAACCCTGATAGATAGGAGATAGATAGATAGATAGATAGATAGATAGATAGATAGATAGATAGATAGATAGATAGATAGATAGATAGATAGATAGACTGTATGCAATGACACGTACAGCTTGAAACCATAAATACTAGAGCACGCCAGCCATTTACAGTCAGTCTCCATTGAAGTTGGAAGTGGGCAAACATGTACTAGGCCAGTGATGGCGAACCTTTTAGGGACCGAGTGCCCAAACTACAACCCAAAACCCACTTATGTATCGCAAAGTGCCAACACGTCAGGGGGCGGGGCTTATCACAACGTATGATTTTACCCCCGTCGTTCTAAAAAGCACAAGGCTGTTTCAGAATAGACCGGGTGCAGATTCTGACTGCTTTTTGGACGCGGAAATACTGCAGAATGTCCTCAGCGGAGATTTCTGTGGAAAATTCTGCAGCATTTCCGCATCTAAAAAGCAGTCAAAATCTGCACCCGGTCTATTCTGAAAGAGCCCTGCCCATTTCTGCCACATGTACACATACCCCAGCGGTAATAGTGACACCTTCACCCCAGCGATAATAGTGACATCCCACAGCAGTAATAATAGTGACACTCCCCGCATTAGTAATAAGAGTGACATACCCCAGCGGTCCCCCAGCAGTAATAATGCCCGCTCCCCCCCCCCAGCGGTAAACCTCAGTGGTCGCTGCTGCCGTCATCTAGATATATAAAAACGTAGTATGTATGTATGTCTGTCTTCGCAGCAACGCGCGAGCATGCCCCAACATGTTCTCATAAGCTGCATTGTGATGTCATTAAGGCTCTATTATGACACGTACAGCTTGGAACCACTAGAGCACGCCAGCCAATTACCATTGGAGTTGGAAGTGGGTAAACAAGTACTAGGATATCTTCCTAAGAAGCCACAGCAGCCGGATAAATTGTATGTTCCACCCAACGGCTATTTTATTCAGCCTGCAAGGGGGAAGCAGCGGCCTACAAAATCTCATTCAGGTAGGTAGGTTCAGTTCTTGGAGGTTGGGGAATGCTTATGGGCAAGGCCTTATGTCTCATCCCAACTCGATTATTCAATTCTAAGCGCAAAAGAATTAGCGTCCAAATTTTACGTACGGAATCTAATTCTCTCATTTCCTGATGTCATAGATAGATAGATAGATAGATAGATAGACTGTATGCAATAACCCAGATAGATAGATAGATAGATAGACTGTATGCAATAACCCTGATAGATAGATAGATAGATAGATAGATAGATAGATAGATAGATAGATAGATAGATAGATAGGAGATAGATAGATAGATAGATAGATAGATAGATAGATAGATAGATAGATAGATAGATAGATGGATAGGAGATAGATAGATAGGAGATAGATAGATAGATAGATAGATAGATAGATAGATAGATAGATAGATAGATAGATAGATAGATAGATAGATAGATAGATAGGAGACAGATAGATAGGAGATGGATAGATAGATATGAGATAGATAGATAGGAGATAGATACATAAATAGATAGGAGATAGATAGATAGATACGAGATAGATAGATAGGAGATAGATAGATAGACTGTATGCAATAACCCTGATAGATAGATAGATAGATAGATAGATAGATAGATAGATAGATAGATAGATAGATAGATAGATAGACAGACTGTATGCAATGACACGTACAGCTTGGAACCATAAATACTAGAGCACGCCAGCCATTTACAGTCAGTCTCCATTGGAGTTGGAAGTGGGCAAACATGTACTAGGCTATCTTCCCAAGAAGCCACAGCAGCCGGATAAATTGGATGTTCCACACAACGGCTATTTTATTCAGCCTGCAAGGGGGAAGCAGCGGCCTACAAAACCTCAGTGGTCGCTGCTGCCGTCATCTAGAAATATAAAAACGAAGTATGTATGTATGTCTGTCTTCGCAGCAACGTGCGACGGGTACGCTAGTAATATATATATATTTGTACTCCGGCTCCTAATGTCAATACAAGGAAGCACTAATCCTGCGGGGCCCGGGGCTCTAATAAAGGGGCCATTGTGTTCAAGTTGTTTATTCCCAGAGTTCGCCTCAATCACTATGATTTACATACAGAGAAAGGTTCTGGCCACTAGATGGCAGTATAGGCCTTTGGAAATGTCCTTACTGTAAGGGTTACATAATAGAGGGGGGGGGGGCTTACTTTTATAGCTGCTACAATATTGGCTTCTGTATCCACTTTATTATTAACCGATTCACAACTGCATAGTAAATACATAACGCGGCCGCAGGTTGGGTGTGCAGCTCGCTCCTGCCCCCTATGCACCAGCCGTGTAATACAGCTGACACCCACCATCAATGGCCAAAATGAGGGCGAGGTCTGATTGTGACCGACAAGAGGGAGCCCCCTCTACCCCTGCCCCTGCCTGCGTCACTATTCCTGCGTGCCAACGGGCTGACATGCCAGGGGGCTCCAGGGGCTCCATGTAATGCCCGTGGCAGAGGTTAACAGGCTAAAGTAGTACAGAAGTGTCTTAGTATATTGTGCCAGCAGTCGACTGCTTACATCTTCAGGTGTCCTGGAGGGACTAAGAAAAGGAGAAGGAAGTTTAACTTAGTTTATTACAAAACAAAAAAATGTAAAGTTCCCCGCCCCCGCCTCCCATAAAGTGTCGCAGGGACGGAGGGGTCATTTGGTTTTCACAGATCCCGAAAATATAACCTTTATTTGATTCTTTATAATATGGCCCCAAAAATGACAACTAATCACAGATATCGGTCAGCCCCACCGTAGGTCCAGCACTACCGGCCCATCTGTATAACAGGCCGCCCTACAGACTAACCGGAGAACAGGACAGCCCCTTAGTCGGTCGGAGGCCTGTCTTATAGGGGGGCTTCTACTGACTGGCGTCGTGGTACATAGTGGGGCATGTAGACCACCCATTCATAAGCCTTCGCTAAGCAGAGACTTCATACATCGAGCTCCGGTGTGCAGGCGCTGTAAGCACTGTTGGATTAACCCGCCTCCAGGGGTGGAGAGCTGCGTTCAGTATTCTCCTCTCATGGGGGTTAATGCCGATATAGGTTCATGGATAAAACATAATTGGCTTTGCCGAGTCCATAAAAGTCCAAAGTATTAAACTATTGCGTTACTAGCTCGTTACCTGTGACTTCGTCCGCGTGGAATTTGTATATTCTTTAATCTAATATGTGTTTTGCTGTATATTCAGTTGACATAGTGAAAGGGATGTGACTTTGATCTGCTGTCAGCAGTTCTCTAGGTTTTTGGTCTTTTCACCTTTCACTCGGATATAGAGGTTTTGTGGGCCGTATACACATGAGCCACCGTATACAACTGCCCAGGAGAAACACATGTTTTATCTTAATGTACACCCGCTGCCTTAAGTGTTTGCCCTTCAGCCTTATTGATCGTCATCACAAAGCCTATTTTCAGAGAGAATTGCAACCTTTTGAATTGAAAAGACAAATCCGTCATATTATTGGAATGTAAGACATAAAGAAGACCAAAAAATGGGAAATCCATGTTAATGCGTCTTTTGTTCAAGTGTTAACCCCAGGTAACACCGGGTATCCCTGCCAGCCTAATAATCACATACGTGCAGCACGACGTCCCCCTCACACATTTGCCTGTTTGTGCAGCCATAGCTTATGATGTGCAGCCGCTCCTGCATCAAAAATGCAGGTCTGAATACCCTGATGGAAATCCACAGGGTCTCCGCACTGAGTATGGGGGGGTAACATCACTCCTTAAGGTGAGTGAGGAGACTGATAAGGCCATCCATGCTCCTCTGGGTAATATGCAAATAAGGGAGATGGAACAATCCCTCTGCAGCGCCACCTATTGGATGGCAGCTTGATTTTTTATACAAGTTTGTAGAGCAATGATTGGGGATTTATAAACCAAGTCAGAGCCCATCCACAGGCAGCTGTTTCGGGGGGTTTGCCCCTGATCAGTGTGCAGTGGGATCCTGGTTTGGCGCCCGTGACGCAGGTCGAGAGCGCTGAGTATAACATGTGTAAAAATTATAGGAGCATAAATATACCCATGTGATTGAGCCCGAAGGGCCCTTTCACACGGGACGGGATTACCCTGCTGGATGCAGCCAGATCAGCAGCTGCCGAATTCCACACCAAAATCCACAAATCTAACTGCACATTTTGATGCAGAATTGCAGTCAGATTTTAAGCCACTTTCAATTCCGCATCAAAATCTGCAGGTAGCCTGCGTAATCTACCGTGGCTTGTGGCGCGTCATGCGGCCTATTCGATCTCCTTTAAAGGGACCCTTAGGGCTTGTGTATTACTACAACGGCCGAGCTGCAAGATGGTTGTCACGGGTGGCTCTGTAATCCCTCCTGACAGTGGCGATAATGGTGCTCTGCTCAGCTGTCATACAGTGACAAGAAGAACGTGTGAGGATACGTCTGAAATAAACAATTGTTTTGTCACGGGTGACGCCAGTACTCCAACCTGAATCCCAAGTGTTGTGATGGTGAAACAACTTGAGACGAGTCCAGTAGCTTGTATTAGTAAACAGATGAAACCCACTTAGACTTTGCAGCGTTAAAGATGTAGCAGAGCCGAAAATGAAGCAGTAACTGAACACGCTGAAAGTAGTAGATTTGCACTTTAAACAACACTTTTCTTCAACACTTTCTCTCTATTCTCCTAGTGGTTACTCAGTAATGATTTCCCCTCAGTGTTGGCTAGCTGGTGGGCTTACAGGAAGTATAAGATGCAGGTGTTGGGGGAAAGTTAAAGATGGCCGCTGACTAATCCTGGCTTTGAATCCACCGGGTAGTTTAACTCCCTGTTTTGTGGAACGCTGGCCTCCAACTCAGATCTCTTCACTGCAGGATGGACAAAGGAGCGGAAAGGGACCTCGCTACCCTTGTGGGCTAAGTGAAAACTACACACATGGCTGAACTGCTAACACACCTCCTCCTCCTCCGACCACGACTTGCTGCAGACTCCTCTCTCCCCTCCGACTCTTCTATTCTGACTCCTCCTCCAGTTCCTCTCTCTTCCCACACTTTTTCTCCTCTCCACCCCCTCTGCATAGGAGCCCATGCTAGTGTTTTCCAGCTCCAGACTCTCCCACCAATCAGTGGAGGCATGAAATATAGCCAATAGGCAGCCAGCTATTGTCAGCACTAAGCTCTCAGCTTAGGGAGGGGAGAACTAGGGTTTCTCTGACGCACGGCACCTTCTACGCCTAAGGGAAGTGCATAGACAGGTGTGAGAGGACCAAGGTTGGTGTGACCGCTCTGTAGGACCCTCCGAGACTCTACATTACGTGCACCAATTTTGCATGTGTTATTAGCAATGAATGGAGCCCATTAATCTCCCGGGGTTCGTTGACATCAGTGTATATTTTTCATACAAATGTACAATTGCGTAAAAAAACACATGAATGGGCTGCATAAATGCGCAAAACATACGCAGGAACACGTCTTCTATGCTGTGACATACGCACTCAATACATGTCATTCTGGACGTATTTTGTGTGTGCAAGAATAAGCGCATTTCGTTCTCGCAAAAATGTGGTGTATTTGCGCCGCTGAGATGCGCATGCACCCGTGTGAACGAGCCCTCAGGTCGGTTTTCTTCTGGTTTCCGTTCTCCATGCAGAAAACTAGATGAGGCCAGTAATGCGGATGGAGCCCGGATGACGCCACCGAATATGTGACACAGGCGTCTTTGGCCTCCGTCTTATGTACTTTCCATCCACATCAGATAGAAAGTCGCCGTGCCTCCATTGCTCCTCCGGGTTCTTGCGCTGATTTCACATAATATAATTAGTGACCTTGATTAAATATATTGAAGAGGAACAGCCAGTGCCAGGCAGCTGCTCCCAAAGCCAATACAGATGAGGGAGAGCAGCTGCTTCTCTATGGCCCTATATACCCTGCGGGGGTCATTCTAGGAGCGCCAACACTATAACAGCTGTCCAATATGTGCGCCAGCAGATATATAAATAGGGAATAGGTAAGTTGATCGGATGTGCTGATCTGAATACGGTTCGCTCACACAGGTGTATTACATGCGCTTAATATCGCAATTAATATTGGTCCGCACGACGCACCGCAACACGCCACTGGAGGGAATGGGGCGGCGCGAACACACGGCCTTTCTGCGTACTTGTTTGCGTGCTAAATACTTGGCCAAATGTGATTTCCGGTTGTGTAAATAAGCAGAGTGTTAAGGCAGCGGTATGGAGTCCTAAGCTCTCGCTGAAGGTTGCAGGTTCAATCCCCGCATGGTCCAGCTAGCGGCTCAAGGTTGGCTCAGCCTTCATCCTTCCTCATACGCAGTGTATTTACATGATGTAAATGCGCTTACGCTGCGATGAGGAGCCCTTAGGGTGACGACTAACTACAGTTTTTTCTGCAGGGGTCTATGGGACTTGTAACGTTAAAGTCGCGATTGTGCAAAATCACAATTTACCGCGAAATTGCAATTTTGCGCGATCGCGATTTTAACATTGCAAGTCCCATAGACCCCTGCAGAAAAAAAAACGCTGCGAATTTCGCAGTGAAAAAAAAACTGTAGTGGGTCGTCACCCTTACGGGTCGGTTCATGCCGGCCGTATTCGCTGCTGATTTTCCACAGTGAAATAATTAACTGCAGCGGCAAAAATCACACCTAACGATGCAGAGTTTGCCACCGGTTTGCATCACCGAGGGCGGCCGCACACGAGCGTAAGCGCAAAAACGCTTGCTCATGCACAATATATTTGCGCCATAAAGGAGTGTTTTTTGCAGCCGCGCGCCGGCACTTCTCGTTCACACGGGGGGGGGGGGCGAATCACCTCTGTATATATGTGGGCGCAGGCTCCTATGGGGACCTTGGGTGCACAAATGCAAACAAATATAGAGCATAGCGTATTTTTGGGGGTACAAACACGCCGGTGTGCAGCCGCCCTCGGGGCCGAAACATACAGGGAATATGCTGCATATTGACGGACGGAAGGACGCCGCTGCCCTGTGAATGAGCCCTCACGGCTCCAGCAAACAGGCGATATCATGACAAAGAACGCTCGCGAAGCCGCTGCCATGACAGCCATTGATTTCAGTCGGTTCCCTCATAGTCACTGTTTTTACGTGTGAATTTCCATTAATGCAAATAATCTTTGCCATGATCTACGTTCCAACGCAGAGGAGTCTATGAGCGTGCGCAAATGCGTCCGCGCACAACCGTGCAGCTATGACTGATACCGGGGGCTAACCCCATTTGTGCATGCTATGGTGGCCGGGCCTCGTATAACACCCCATGTGTGCATGGTATGGTGGCCGTGCCTCGTATAACACCCCATGTGTGCATGCTATGGTGGCCGGGCCTCCTATAACACCCCATTTGTGCATGCTATGGTGGCCGTGCCTCGTATAACACCCCATCTCATACACATTCCGGCCAGAGTTCCTTAGGATGCCCTCCAATAAGGGAGCCACGGCCGCCATGATTAATATCGTACCTACATGCCGATACATCACATGACGTAAGGCAGATGTACGGCATCCTGGGGGCTCCAGGGGTCACTCAGCGATCGGAGTGAACTCACCCTATCCGTACTCCACTCACAGCTTTAAATATAGTCGCTGTTGAGCCGGGACCTTCGAATGACCAATAATCCCAATGATTGGTTTCTGTCCTTGTCCCATCTCAGTGGAGGGAAATCGCAGTCAGCAAGTCTGGAGGATGCGCATTGCAGGCGGGATGGGAGACAATGGTGGAGGGATAGAAACAACTGACACCCCTTTCTAACTTTGTAGCTTCCTTGGATCTGGTTTGGGTGTGAACGGCGGCTGAATGACTAGTGATGCGCTCTGCTTGGCAGGAGACACCGAACCATTTGCCTAGACTCAGTCAGGTGGCAGATGGATACGCAAAGATGGGTGATGATGTGCCAGCATTATTTCATCACAGGCCCTATAACAATGTTCGGCAGTGAAAGGGTGCTTTAGGTTGTTAATTAGGAGGTTTGGTAAAAGATAAGTTATTCCCTCTGCCTGAGGCTTCGGGGTAGGAGAACTTTGAACCCAGATGGTGTGCGAGGAGAAGCTGGCCGGGCTGCAGGCCAAGAAGGGTAAATGGGCTGTATTGATGATGTGTAATGAGTTATGGCATCAGGCTGAATAGAGAGGGCAAAGTCTGATGTATAGCGAGTGAACAGCCGGTCAGGGTTCACTTTGTGAATGGGTTATTGTACAGGTGGAATACTCTGAGCCGTTGCTGAGTCTAACACAGTTGACAGGTGTCAGACTTTAGAGATATCCTGGGTGTACACGTGTGTTCCTGAGAGTGGCGCCAACCATCTTTACACTGGCTGGTATTTTATGTGATAACGTTGGCACCCCTGGCCAGTGCCCAAGTTTATAAGGACTTCACATCTGCCCCCTCCTTAGCCCCGAGCATGAATACAGCAAACTGCTGAGATAAAGCCTGCACCCGTCCTCCAGCTCCGGCGGCGATCTGTTGCTGAGATAGATCTTGCAATATAACTGTATCTGGTCCAAGAGGTGGAGCTGCCGGGGCTCAGATATACAAACCCCAGTGTGAAGGGAAGTCCAGGACAGATCTGAGCTCCCAGCAGCAGTATGGCTCTGACTAAACATTCACGGATTACATTGAACGACGGGCACAAGATACCGGTGGTTGGACTGGGCACCTATGCCCCCGAGGAGGTGGGTGACCACAGCTCTTAGCTATATAATAAGACTAATGATATCATGATATAGTACATTTTATGATGATGTCATCGGTTAAAGTTAGCTCTGCAGGACTATTATAAGAGGGGCGGCTAACTGTCTCTGGGGGTCCTCAGTGCTGGAGAGATGGGATATAAGGCGGCAGGGTGGTGGTGGTGAGGGGGGGAGGATTGGGGGGGGGGGCTGTATTTCTTGCCTCCAGTGGGAACTTTATAGAGACAGTGATAAAACTTTCTGCTAACCTTTATATCTGCGGCCACCTCTTTACTGCCCCTTGAAGCTGCGGTTAAACATTTTGCATGTCAGTAAGTTGTTGTGACTTCCGGAATGTTAGACCAATCAGGCCGATGACATAAAGCACAGCACCCCATTATGGCAATTTTCCATTTGCTACCCCAAATCCACAAGCCTGTTTCCCACCTCGTTTCTTGCACTAGTTGAAGGCCCAATGAGGACCTGTGAGGGCGGACGGTCTCTGACCGCCTCCGGTCCCCGATAGTCCTGGTATTGGGAGGCTATGAGTCTTTTCCCTGGCAGCCCGGTTATATGTGATACCAGCGGATGTGAGCGCTCCGCACAGGCTGGTCCTCAGGATTCGGCCATACTGGTGTTGGACTGCTCTTTGGACGTAGATAGCAACTAGACCTGGGATTTGACATTTTTTCTTACAGTTTGCTCTCCTGGTGCGGCCGCTACATAGATGACGTGTTTTCCCTTGGTCGGGGGCCGCGGGGGCCGTACCAGAACTGCATCCCAATAGTTACAGTTTTCCCTCTCTTCCCGCTCATTCTCCATCTCTTATGTAGATTTCAGCGCTGACCTTGATGGGTAAGACGCTTCCATACCGAACACCAACCTCCTGGCGGCATGCCACCTCACCCGTCTCCGCGCCCGCACTGTGCCAGGCAGGGAGGGGCTTTGTGTAAAATGGAATTGTTCTCTCACTAACCAATTATATAGTGAGATGGATGAAGCTATTCATCGCCCGGCGGAATGCAGACCTCCACCCTGATCCCTCACAACCGCTCCGCCTGCGGTGGTATTTACCGCCGCACTTAGTTGTGAATTTCAGGAAATGTTAGTTAGTAATTCTGCACCCGCTCTGCATGCTGACGCCATCCTCACATCTATCCCCCGCAGGGCTCATAGGACTGGAGCAAAGAAAGACCCAACTTTGGGTCAACTCTTATCGCCCCCCACGGCCCCTGCCAGCGGGCATCCTGGGTCATCTACATGCGGACGTTCCTAATGTGGCGGCTGCTCGGTTCTGCGGATCTTATTTCATGTGTTCCTGCCGATTCACTGGATATTATATATATACTACTAGTAGCGCCCCTCCTGTAGTGGATCCCATCACTTCTGTCCGCAGCTTCAGCATGTTGGCTGCACCTCTTACCCCCATACACCAAATGGCGCACCCGCGAATGTTTCTGCAGTTTCTGCACATTTTTTCACCAGACATGCTGGTAGTTTGTCAAATGAGAGATCGGACCTGATTTGTACTCCTAAGGGTTAATTGCCGCAGTTTATCTCCCTTCTTTCTGCTTTGTCACGATTACTTTTGTGTTTGTTTCCTGATTGTACGTTTTTTTTTTTTAAACCGAGGGGGGAGGGGAGGGGCGCCGGGCGCTACGGCTGATCCACATGGAAGCACGACTCTGCCGGGCGAACGGCGTATATCCGCAGCTCGATGCGCTCACACCCGGGGTCCGGCGTGTCGTAGAGCAGCAGAGACACATCACGCTGTATACTTAGGGGTCCGGCGTGCCGTAGAGCAGCAGTAATAGACGTCACGTTGTATACCACTTGTATACTTAGGGGGTCCGGCGTGCCGTAGAGCAGCAGTAATAGACGTCACGTTGTATACCACTTGTATACTTAGGGGTCCGGCGTGTCGTAGAGCAGCAGTAATAGACGTCACGTTGTATACCACTTGTATACTTAGGGGGTCCGGCGTGCCGTAGAGCAGCAGTAATAGACGTCACGTTGTATACCACTTGTATACTTAGGGGGTCCGGCGTGCCGTAGAGCAGCAGTAATAGACGTCACGTTGTGTACCACTTGTATACTTAGGGGGTCCGGCGTGTCGTAGAGCAGCAGACACACGTCACGTTGTATACCACTTGTATACTTAGGGGGTCCGGCGTGCCGTAGAGCAGCAGAGACACATCACGTTGTATACCACTTGTATACTTAGGGGGTCCGGCGTGCCGTAGAGCAGCAGTAATAGACGTCACGTTGTGTACCACTTGTATACTTAGGGGTCCGGCGTGTCGCAGAGCAGCAGAGACACATCACGCTGTATACCACTTGTATACGTAGGGGGTCCGGCGTGTCGTAGAGCAGCAGTAATAGACGTCACGTTGTATACCACTTGTATACTTAGGGGGTCCGGCGTGTCGTAGAGCAGCAGAGACACATCACGCTGTATACTTAGGGGTCCGGCGTGCCGTAGAGCAGCAGTAATAGACGTCACGTTGTATACCACTTGTATACTTAGGGGTCCGGCGTGTCGTAGGGCAGCAGAGACACGTCACGTTGTATACCACTTGTATACTTAGGGGGTCCGGCGTGTCGTAGAGCAGCAGAGACACGTCACGCTGTATACCACTTGTATACTTAGGGGTCCGGCGTGTCGCAGAGCAGCAGTAATAGACGTCACGTTGTATACCACTTGTATACTTAGGGGGTCCGGCGTGCCATAGAGCAGCAGAGACACATCACGTTGTATACCACTTGTATACTTAGGGGGTCCGGCGTGCCGTAGAGCAGCAGTAATAGACGTCACGTTGTGTACCACTTGTATACTTAGGGGTCCGGCGTGTCGCAGAGCAGCAGAGACACATCACGCTGTATACCACTTGTATACTTAGGGGGTCCGGCGTGTCGTAGAGCAGCAGTAATAGACGTCACGTTGTATACCACTTGTATACTTAGGGGGTCCGGCGTGTCGTAGAGCAGCAGTAATAGACGTCACGTTGTATACCACTTGTATACTTAGGGGGTCCGGCGTGTCGTAGAGCAGCAGAGACACGTCACGCTGTATACCACTTGTATACTTAGGGGGTCCGGCGTGTCATAGAGCAGCAGAGACACGTCACGTTGTATACTTAGGGGGTCCGGCGTGCCGTAGAGCAGCAGAGACACGTCACGTTGTATACCACTTGTATACTTAGGGGGTCCGGCGTGTCGTAGGGCAGCAGTAATAGACGTCACGCTGTATACCACTTGTATACTTAGGGGGTCCGGCGTGCCGTAGAGCAGCAGTAATAGACGTCACGCTGTATACCACTTGTATACTTAGGGGGTCCGGCGTGCCGTAGAGCAGCAGTAATAGACGTCACGTTGTATACCACTTGTATACTTAGGGGGTCCGGCGTGCCGTAGAGCAGCAGTAATAGACGTCACACTGTATACCACTTGTATACTTAGGGGGTCCGGCGTGCCGTAGATCTTAGGGAGACGCACGGAGCTGTTGCAGAGTCGGATAGCGGATGCATCTGAATGGCGCTGCTGTCGCCGGCGGCGGGGGTGCAGCGATGCAGGATTCAGGATATGATGCAGCCGACGGAGTAACCAATCGTACAATATTTATTTACAAACGCAGGAATAAAAACAAACAGCAACATAGTAACAATGAAGCAGTTGGACTTTTACCTTTTAGTATCTAGACGCCATCTACTGCGAAGACGTAGTAACACCGTGTGAACAATATCAGTAACAGGCGGCTGATAACAGCGGCGTCTCAGGAATACAGATCGCGGGGTGTAATGCATCTCCGTTAGGGGTTCACACTCCATGCAGTCTATTAGACAGGCTGGTCACAGTATACACTCGCAGTATCTCCCTAAGACGTCTCGGTACCCCAGGCCACATTTGCCTCTTCCCCCTGTCTACAAATCACTCAGTCTGTGAGCAGAGGCTGGAGCGCCAGAAACCTGCCAGCAGGTCAGTATCCTCGGGGTGAGCTCTGTTTCCCCACAGCAGGCGGCTGACTATATTTTAACCCTTCCTGCTGTGCACATCAAGTGTCCCTTCATAAGGCCGGCCTCACTTACAGTTTTGTTGTGCAGGAGTTGCCACCACTATTAACCCACGAGATGCTGCAGAGCCGGCTGGGGATGCAGCCGCTGCATTGCACCCACTCAGGCCCGTGAACTGACTGCACCGTCACCAGCTTTCTCAGACTCGGTCCTCTGTCTCCTCAGCATTGTGCACCTTCTCTTCCCAGTCAGCGGCCTCTTCTTCCTCTGCCCAGCACCGGCTCCACTCATTACACAGCAAGACATCACCCATTTTATATAAGGGCATTCACCAATCACCATCAGTCCAGTAAGCGTGTTCAGTTCTATCTCCATGGCAACCTTGCCCACTTAGGGTGAGTCCCTTGCGCTGCATCCGGACGTCAAAGCAGGAAACCATGCCAAGAGAATACGTCGAAGTTATGTAACCTGAGAAACTGTACCAAAAAGTAAGTTAGTTCCCCTAGTTCCTGCTGGTGGTACCACACCTGTGTTACAAAAAATACTGGCCAAGGTAAAAGGGGGTGTGGTTTAGGGGTGTAGTATGGGGCGGGGCTTATTAAAACGTATGTTTATTTCATGTGTTATTCTAGTGTCTGCAACTAACCATTGTGTCCCCCTCAGTGACTCAAAAAATAATAGTGCCCCCAGTAGTGGCCCAATTGTAATAGCACCCCCAGTAGTAATTATGCCCCCAGTAATGGGCTCAATAGTAATACTGCCAACAGTAGTTAGACTGCCCCCAGTAGTGGGCCCAATTGTAATAGCACCCCCAATAGTAATAGTACCCCCAGTAATGGGCCCAATAGTAATAGTACCAACAGTAGTAAGACCGCCCTCAGTAGTGGCCCAAATTGTAATAGCACCACCAATACTAATAGTGCCCCCAGTAATGGGCCCAATAGTAATAGTGCCCTCAGTAGTGGCCACAATAGCTGAAATGCCCCCCAGTAGTGGGTTCAATAGTAATAATGCTCCTAGTAGTAATAGGGCCACCTCTTTATGCCCTCCTCATCCTGAACCTCCGGTCAGCCAGCAACCGCACATTTCCAAGTATTTGACTCACTTACTCTAGCTCCCTCTTGGCCTCCGCTGCTGTAATCAGAGACTGCCGGATGTGTAAGACGCAGAGGAGAGGTAAAACTAAATACCAGCACCGGCCTTTTGACTTAATTACCGGCTGACCAGGTTAGATGGCAACCCCAGTTGGCGATGGTCTGGGGACGGGGATAGATGGCAGAATAAATAATAAGGAGCTGTAGCCATCATTTAAGGGGATGGGAGGGAGGACTGAGAGTGGTAATCCAGGCCCAGTTCAAGTGAATGGGAATTGTGCCTACAAGACCATTCCAGGCTCCAGCAGGGTGTATGGAGATGTGTGTTTCCTGCATACGAAAGATCTGAACACTAACGCCATGGCTCCAATGATCAGCTGATCAGTGAGGGTGTAGTGTTAAGGACCGCTACACATGACCGGTCACATTAACCTTTCAAGTCTTGGGTTCCAAATCAATTCGTATCCGCTGCAGCACGGAGGCCAAGAACCACACAAGAGTCGGTTTCCAGTTCTCCTCAGATACGGAGAGAGAGCCACGGCAAGTATATAGCTCGCTCTGCTTAAGGCGTACGTACTCTGAGCGTTTATTGACTGAGTACATTTCTCAATACAGGAAAGCAATACGTCATCATTAGTCATGGGGTTAGAAAAAACATCAAGAATTGTGCTTTGTTCAACAATCAGCGCAGTGAGAATAAATATGTGAAATGGCCTTGTAAAATGATTACTCCTCCCGGACGTTTTCCCATCCTCCCTTCTGGTGCTTGGATGATCGCAGCCTCTTATCAGCACGGTTTGCTCCTTTCCCATAGCTCAGGGTTGGGGGAGTTTCTTTTGATAACGACTGTACAAGGCAAATGTTCTCGGATGAATAGAAAAAAACAAATCATTAGACATTGCACCGAAAGCCATGCTCTGCAGTTATTTCTGCTAAATTTATTGTTTCACTACACACAAGCTTATTTACATCTTATAATGCTACATTTTGTATCTAGCGGCCATTTTGAGACAGATTCTTCCATTTTATGGACCTGTACCTTCTCAGTAGGACCCTACCAGTCAGCTAATGAACAACTATCTGAAGAATAGACCATCTATGATTCACACCTGGAAGACTTCTTTAAGGTGAGGATCTCTTGAGAATACACAATAGGCATTATACATAAAGGCACAGCAGGCACAATACTAGGGGTATACAGGCATAGTACTGGGGTATAGGAGGCACAGCATTGGTGGAATAGGAGGCATTATACATAAGGGTACGGCAGGCATAGTACTGGAGGACCTCAAGGCACAGTACATTGGAGCTCAGAGGAAGAGTGCACTGGGGACCTTTTGGATCTCTCGGTGGGCCCCTGAGCTAAGGAGAGAAAGCCTCTGCCTGCAGCTCCTTCTCCAGAGATGAATGCACATTTGAAGTCCCTCCCTGCCATTCAGCAACCAAGAACCTGATGCCACCTTCATGTGCCGCTTATTCTGCACATAAATGCTCAGCCAATCACTTACCATTCATGGCAGAACTGTGATTGACTGAGCCGGTGATTAGCTAAATGGACATTGACTGCTGTAGTTCAGGGTAGCAGCATGCTCAAGGGAGGTCCTAGTGGTCTGTCAGTGGGGGGTCAAACCCAGGAGCTCTTTGGTGCCAGGCGGCAGTTCTATCTGTTGAGCTATCCAGTCCTCTGACAAGCTCCCCTGTTCCTAGCTCTTATCCAGTCCCTGTTTCCTTGATTGCACACTCTATATAAACTTTGACTTGGACCTCCTTCCCTTGTGAGATTATTGTGCTCTCAGCCCTTAGTCAAGCTCAGCTACCAACTGTTCCTCTCACTACAATGGCTGCTCCTGTGTCCCGACCTCCTGCTTTCCTTGACCTATCGTCCTGCACTGATCGCAACAAGAGGCTCTGAACCTACATCTGATCGTAGCACTGCCCCCCACTGATCAGACAGGGGATAGCTTTCAATCTTAGTATAACTTCTGTAATAAAAACAGGTCAACCCCTTCCCAGACTTTCACAGAACTTACCATTAATTCATATCATCTCTTATAGTTCCCCAAGTCTATGGTAGAAGAGGCCGTGAAAGTTGCTCTTGAGTCTGGGTATCAACACATTGACTCTGCATTGATCTACGGCAATGAGGTTGAGGTCGGCCGAGCTATCAATGCGAAGATCGCGGATGGGACAGTCAAGAGAGAAGACGTCTTCTACACCAGCAAGGTAAGGGCAGTGATGTATTCCTCTAAGCAGCCATCAGTTGTCCTCCTAAGCTGTTATCTCAGTCCCATAACAAGTAACAGATGCTGGATGACACCTCGTCATGGCCACCATTACAGTATTGGGGGCTCTCAGCCATCAGCCAGGATTTCACAGACCCCTTTTATCCCCTCCCTCTAGCTCTGGAGCACCTATCATTCCCCAGAATGGGTCCGTCGTGGTCTGGAGAAGACCTTGAAGGACGTTCAGCTGGAGTACATCGATCTCTACATTATTCACTTTCCCGTTGAGTTCAAGGTCTGTAAATTACCCCAAAACTACCCCATAATGTGCCCAACATTTAATAAATGGGTCAAGGCTGACCGGAGGGGAAGCTACAGGCTGTCCGGGTCCAGCTGCTCTCATGGTCCCCCTTCTTTTTGATACCAAATGCCTCAGGTTGTGTTTTGATGACTTTTTCTCTCGTTTTTCAGCCCGGTCACGATCTAATGCCAACGGATGCATCCGGAAAACCGATTTATCACAATACCGATATTCGAGACACCTGGAAGGTACGGAGACTCACCCCAAAATCTGTGCAGGGATCTAAACTTTATAGCGGTCACCAATGACATCTGGTTTTTGTATGGGTTCAGTTCTCAATGACCATTTCCCCCTCTGCATGCCCAGACCAAATGTTTAACCCCTTAGTCATGCGGCCTCTTTAAGCCATAAGGACACAACAATTTGGGGGAATTTCCATCTCCAATTTTTTGAAAGCTCTAACTTTTTTATTCTTTCTGTGACGGCCGTATGAGGGCTTGTTTTCTGCCATTTGTTCCATTTTCTCGGGTACATATAATTGTTTGCACACCTTTTTTTTACACTATTGATCATACAGCATAAATGACATCACACATTTCTTCTGCGGGCCGGTTATGCCAATACCAATATGATATATTTATTAGGGTTTTGCACCTTTTTGCGTGATGCGCTGTAGGTAAATTGGTACCCAGTTGAGGCACATATGGCCCTTTTTCAATCACTTTTATTGCATTTTTGGAAGGTTGAAGTAAACAAAAAGAGCGTTTTGGCTCGTTTTATTTCCTTTTTTATAGCGTTTACTGTGCAGGATAAAAAGTCTATTCAATTTATTGTCCATTTCTTTACACGTGCGACAATGTCTATCATGTGGGTTTTTACATGAAAAATTTTTTTTTAACAAAGAGGGAAAAGTGCAAAAAAAAGTTTTTTTATTTTTTTGTGCACTTTTTATGTCCCTGTAGGGGATTTGAACCAGCAATACTAGGATCATTATGATAATTCATTGCTGTACTTCTGCATTGCGATGCACTATCACTCCTCATAATGATCACAGGCTATGGCAGGCACAGACCCGAATACATGGCGGAGGGCTGATGTGCCCAAGTTCCATGCTGTATTAAAACAGTGCCAACACATAATTCTGCCTCCACTATCCTCACTGGGGTTACAGTGTGTGGTATAATGACATTGATGATGTGTCACCCAACTGTCCATTAGCTTCCGCTCAGGATACTGGGAAAGCTGAACTGCTCAATATTTGTATCAGGAAGCCTTTGCTCATGATGGCAATAAAGTTAGCTAGTGACAGGGGGATGCTAATTCACCCCCTTGCCGGTGAGGATCGACATCTTGGATATTTATTGTGGACGTTCTGGCACCGCGACTGCTAATGTCCGTGTCAAAGGAGAATTTAATGTTGGAGAGGTACTTCCATCTCTGTGCGACCTCCACAACCTCCAGAATTGCCTATGCAGCGTCCGAGGAGTGGGCCCACAGCTGAGGAGATGGTGGGGTAGATAAGTATATTTATGTCATGGTGGCGCTACCATGTCCTCCCCTGGGGGTAGCTCGGGACTTGTCCAAGTTACTGCTGGGGGAGGTAACAGGGAAAAGTAACCAGGAGTTACATTAAAGTTTTTTGTCACTCGTGACGCCACCATTCCTTGCTCTGCGGTGAATCTCGGTGAAGCAAATAACTTAGTCCACACACAGGGAAACTTCCTGGACAAACTGGGATGATTGGCCGTTTACTATAACTTTGGCAAATTCCAAATTACAAGAGTAGCTTGTCATAATTACACGCATAGAAGGTGGTGTGACAGGGAGGACTCTTGGGGTAATCTGGACAATCCACAGTCCTAGTTATCTGTGTGATCCCGCTCCCAACGACTCGCTCTCTCTCCAACACTCTACCGGTCAACACTCACGCTTCTGGTGCCTTTTCTCTCTCAAGCAGCGGTCCTTCTTTCTCTCTCTCTCAGTGCTTACTGGTAGGACTGGGACATCCTTGGCAGAGTAGGCCCAGACCAAACAGAAGGGAATTGCTCAGCTTCCTCCGTTCTCCACCCACAGACCGATGAATGTCTTGAAAGCAGAACTTCTTGCACTTTCACTCTTTTTGCTCAGACTCTCTCTTATTGACTACCTAGACTAACTCCCAGACTCCCTTTGCAACCACATATATAAGACAGAGTCACATGACACACAACATGATACATTTTCAGACATAACCCAGACATTAAAGGGGTTGTCCCGAGGCAGCAAGTGGGTCTATACACTTCTGCATGGCCATAATAATGCACTTTGTAATGTACATTGTGCATTAATTATGAGCCATACAGAAGTTATAAAAAGTTTTATACTTACCTGCTCCGTTGCTAGCGTCCTCGTTCCCATGGTGCCGACTAATTTTCGCCCTCCGATGGCCAAATTAGCCGCGCTTGCGCAGTCCGGGTCTTCTCCTCTTCTCTATGGGGCTCCGTGTAGCTCCGTGTAGCTCCGCCCCGTCACGTGCCGATTCCAGCCAATCAGGAGGCTGGAATCGGCAATGGACCGCACAGAAGCCCTGCGGTCCATGGAGACAGAGGATCCCGGCGGCCATCTTCAGCAGGTGAGTATGAAGACGCCGGACCGCCGGGATTCAGGTAAGCGCTGTGCGGGTGTTTTTTTTAACCCCTGCATCGGGGTTGTCTCGTGCCGAACGGGGGGGGGGGGGGGTTTAAAAAAAAAAAAAAAAAACCCGTTTCGGCGCGGGACAACCCCTTTAACTAATTACGCGCTGCAGAGGTGCAATACACATAGCTCTAATACACACCACAATGAAGACACTGACAAGACAATGGCACAAGACAGACATATAACATTAGGGAGGGGCCACACTAACTCTGGGTCACTACAGTCCCTCTTACTTAGAACAAGCAGACCCCGACGCCTCTTAAAACAGAATATATAATCCGGAGTTGGGTTTTCTCAGTGTTCTACTCCTTAACATCTTGAGAATTATGTACACAGTCATGGAGAGTGCAAGGCGAAACCTGTAAACACGAACTCCCTCTTTGGTTACTACTCAGAGCTTACCCATCCTGGTGTACTCAGACTTCCTAAGATGTCACTTTCTCTGTAAAGCCATAATATTTGACAGATGTACAAAAGTGGTATGGCTATAACCACTGGAAAATTACTACTAGGCTGGACGGAATCCAGGATGCACTAGGATTGCTATGGGGCACTTGCACAATTCTTCTCCCCAAAGACTAAAGAAGAAGTACAACACTGTAGCAGAACAGGAGTATAGGAAAGGGTGACTGTTCAGATTAGAGGAACAAAATGTAAGTGGTATAACCAACACTTCCTCTGAATTGTGAAGGGTGGTAGCTTAAAGTCAATACCCCAACTGAGCTGACTCCAGAGCAAAGATACTATTGATGCTGCGCCTACTGTGACATCTAGAACGGCAGACAGACACTGGGCACTTAAGTGGATTAATAGGGTGTAGAGTCTAGACCTCCTGTCTCATACCTTACTCAAACACATGCAGTCATTTAAGTGCAAGCAAAACCTTTTTTCCCCTTTAAACCCCTTTCACTCTCAGGCACATTATCTTTAAACATTCTGAAATACAATTATGCATTCTTAAACTGTAGTAATATAAAACATTCGTAATCCAATCATGCATGAGGGAATAAATAACTTTAAAGTCCTTTTAGGAGCATAACAGGGATAAAAACAAAAAGTCCAAAACAGAATAAGCAACTGGAGTCTATCAGCACCATGTCACCTTTTTAACAATGGGTGGCCCAATGGGTTCCTTGGTCTCTGACTTGGTACTGAAACCGGTCAGCGTATTGCAGTCCACTCCTGACTGCCGCTGGGCTTGTGTCAAATCCTGCAGGTTAGGAGTTGGTACCGGGCAAGCAGGTGGTAGTAGAATACTACTGAGTGGCTGTCACAGTCCTGCTGGGGGTTTTCCATGGCGGTTGTCCACAAAATAGAACCCAAAGTTCGAGTCCCCATATTCCCGGATGAACGAGTGCAGCAATGGTGGTAGTGCAGCTCTCACTCCCTGATTATCATGATGAATTACAATCCACGGATGGCACCACCATTCCACAAAGCCTTCAGGAACTCTATACCGCTGTAACCTTTGAGGCGTTTTTTCGGTGGGGGAACAGTGGAAGGAGGAGAGAGCAACAGAGTCACAGTCCCGCGGCTCCACCAGTCTCTCTTCTGCTGGCGGTGAAGTGGGAGAAGTGACTGACATCACCTCCTGTAGCTCCGGCTCATCAACCCAGCAGAACCTGGATTGGGGTGAAGGACATCCCGCAGTGATGCAGTGGAGAGAGATAGAGGAAGTCATGCTTTCTACAAGGGTGCTTAAGCTGGTCTGTTGGGCCAAGTCCAGAGGCTCACTTACCAGCATTGGCGGCTCCTCCCCTGGGCGGTCCTCAGCTAACTGCTGTTGCATTTGCTCCCCGGTGGAGCTGCTCCCCCTCCCCCTTCTTTTCCCACAGCCATTGCTGAAACTGAGTGGCAGGAAAATTTGGGGAGTTCTGTAAGGGTGGAGGAAGAAGAAGCCTGGGCGCCATCTTGAGTCTCCATCTTGTCCTCCACATTTTCTTATATAGAGTGTAAACTGGTCAATTCTATCTTATCTAGCAACACCAGAATAGGTCATCAATATTGGAAGTCCAGAAAACCCTTTAACCCTCAAATTGAACTGGAAACAATGCTCTGTGCTTACAGCTCTACTTCCACATTTGCTCCCATATGACATTTTATGGTGGTGACTTTATGATTTATGACCCTTGGGTTGACATGAGCTCTAGTTACAAAAACGTAGCAAAGTCTTATGTTGCTACAAGTCCGTATCTGTGTCCAAGTATTAGAGTAGTCAGCGCTGATGTAGTGGAGGCTGACTTTGTGTTGCGTTGAGTCCACCTGAGTGACACTTTTCTTCACATCTTTGCTGTTCTGTATTTCCACTTTCACTTCTGTATGTCATCAGATTTCATGTTCACAAAACTAACTGACAGAAGCCCCGATACCCCCGGGCTGGAAGGATGGATACAACGACCCGAAAGCTCACTATATCATCATGTATGTCTGTTGGCCAGTAAAAGGTCTCGTATCTACAGGGTTACTGGGCTTCTCTTGCTGGGAACAATCACACTTCACTCTACTGGTGACACCGGACCAAACCTTTTTTGCCTTTTACCTGTCGGGGGCGACACTGAGAACAGAAGCGAGCTCTAGCTTTACTGCTCCATCTGTATTGTTTTAGGCTATGGAGGACTGTAAAGAATCCGGGCTGGTCAAATCTATAGGCGTCTCCAACTTCAACCACAAACAGCTGGAGTACATCCTGAGCATGCCGGGACTGAGATACAAACCTGTGTGCAACCAGGTAACCCCGAAATATTCTGCCTCCCCATAATGTATTGTGTTATTATAAAGTGTTATTATGAGTTGCTGCCCCCAGCCGGCAGACCCAAGATACTTGGGCGATGTAAACGAATGCCGATTGCTAAGCATGTCAATTGGGGCTCATTCTCAATATGCCAGGACTGAGATCCAAAACTGTGTGCAACCAGGTAATGCAGAAATATTCTGCCTCCACCTAGGCCCCTACCTTGTACCCTCATCCTCTGCACCCCATTGCTCCAGCAGTGCTAACATGTCAGATATTTTGTCCTTCTTCAGGTTGAATGTCACCTCTTCTTGAATCAGTCTAAGTTGCTGGAGTTCTGCAAATCACATGACATAGTCCTGGTGGCGTATGGGGTGCTGGGCTCCACCCGTGATCCGAACTGGTAAGACGTGACATGTGACATTCTTAAAGGAGAACTCTCTCTGAATTGTAGGAACCAAAGATGAATCAAAGACCACTTGTGTGTTAGTGAGTGCTTCACATGCTCCGCCCTGGTCACATGAGGGTGACGTAATCACAGGTCCTAAAGCAAAAAACATGCAGAGCCTGTCAGCAGCCGTGTGCTAACAGGACCTATGATGCTGTCATGTGATCAGTCACTTGGGCTCTGACTTCCGCAACTGATCACATGACGGTGATGTCATCACAGGTGCCTCACTTTATTAAAAACCTGCAGAGCCAGACAGCAGCCGTATGCACACACAAGACCTGTGATGGTGTGACCATCATGTGATCACTCACCTGCTCTTAGCTCTGCCCCTTTGATGATGTCACTGTCATGTGATCAGTCACCAACTCTTAGCTTCGCCCCTGATCACATGACTGTGAAGTAATCATTACAGATCCGAAAGCAGCAGAGGCCGATGAAGAATGTATATAGTACAGCTCTGTGTGTAATATGCGCATCTAGCAGAGCTGTGTGTGTCTGTGACAAGCGCATGTAACATAGCAGTGCTGTGTGTGATACACACATGTAGCAGAGCTGTGTGTCACACGTGCATGTAGCAGAGCTGTGTGTGGTGTGTGTGACATGCGCATGTAGTAGAGCTATGTCTGCTGTGTGTCACACATGCATGTAGCAGAGCTGTGTGTGGTGCACATATGACAGAGCTGTGTGTGGTATGTGTGAAACGCACATAGCAGAGCTGTGTGGTGTGTGTGATGCACAAGTAATAGAGCTGTGTGTGACATGCGCATGTAGTAGAGCTGTGTGTGTGGCACGTGTGTGTAGCAGAGCTGTGTGTGGTGTGTGTCTCTGTACAACGCCAGGTGGCACCATGATATAAACAGTAAAAAGTACTGCGCTCATGGTACCAAGAAACACCAGATGCTCCAAATGATGGACAATGTGAAGGAAATACGTTTTGACAGGAGCAGAGAAAGCTCAGGATTTGTACTTGATAAAGCAGCCACATCGGCCCCCACACACGTGGCACTATATACTGCTTGTATCACTTCCACATCATCAGCTTTTACTGATTATACAGGAGGCTCCTCCGTAACCGTATTTCCTTCACATCATCCATCATTCGTGCATCCGCTGTTTCTTGGCACTCTGAGCGCACAAGTCCTTTTTTTCCTGTCTACTGTTTGTATCTCCACCACTTCTAGGGTTCTTTGATACCCCAGACATTCTTTTTGCATGCTCTCTTCGGATGTCCTTTTGGGACAGGGTATCTCCCCCCATTAGCACGTCCCCTATTGGCACACCACAGACAATGCAAAACAATGCAAAGATTTGGCTGTAATCAACACTTCCATGCACAGAGGCGCCGTCCTGATTACCGTTAGGCGGCACCGTGTTACTTGTAGTTCAGCCTCCTGATGCCGTACCTGTAAGGTTACATTGTTGTCCATTCCTTCAAACCTTTGAACAATGAAAAGGCTGAATTTGCATGCTTTGGCTAAATTATACAGTTAGACTGTGCCCCTGTTATACTAAGCCATGCCCTCTCATAGTAATAGTGGCCCACTCACATTACCAATGCCTCTGATACCTTTCATGTCTGGTTACTCCCCCTCCTCACTCACTTTCCTGGCAAGGCTGAGGATGTCTTCGCCCTTTTTCCCTGCATATACCTTCCCCAATCCTGCTTGCAGCGATGTCCATGGGCTGGCAGAAGAGGCATGGTGGGCACTGGGTCAGGGGGCACCTCTTTATCTGGTTCCGGCAGCTCTTGGACTCTCGCTGCATGTGTCCACTGACATCATTGTGGGCACATACATGTCTTATGCCTCCCAGTGGGCCGACCCCTAAAATCTGGGACTGTTCCACTAAATCCAGGATAGTTGGGAGGACTGTTTTTGTTTTTTAATCTTCTTGAGCAAAGTCTTATCTACATTGTATCTTTACTCTTTCAGGGTTGACCAGAGCGCTCCTGTCCTGCTGGAGGACCCTGTGCTCAACGCAATTGCAAAAAAACATGGCTGTACTCCTGCCCAAGTGGCAATGAGACACATGTTACAGAGGGGGATCGTGGTTCTCGCTAAGAGTTTTAAAGCGGAGAGGATCAAGCAGAATCTTGAGGTAGGAGATTGAGAATCTTGAGGAGCACATGCTACATAGATGAGGCCCAAAGAGATTGGTTCCTCACAACATCTCATGGCCAAACCATGTCCATCATGGGACCTCTACTGTCTTTGCTCTCCTTACTCGTACCTGTTTGTTCATACCATCTCATAACCTGGTCCATTGTGAGATCTCCACACCCCAAAACAATCCCATGAGCCAACCAAAACTGTACCCAACACATAAAGCAGGAGATCTGAGAACATCACAATCACCGCCCAACGTCCGCAGCCTTAAGAATATATTTGACTTCTTTTGTCATTCAATTTCAGGTTTTCAACGTTAAGTTGAGTGAGGAAGACATGAAACGTCTTGACGGACTGAACCAAGACAGACACTATGTGGAGTATAAGTAAGTAAAGCACCTTGGAGGATATTGTCCAAAAATACTGTAAAAACATCATAAATGGAATTTCGGTCTATTGTCTGTAGTTATAGGGATCCATGAAGCGGCGCCCCGAGCGGACTGTGGAGCCACAATGTACAATACAAAGTAATACTGCTACATAATGATCCCATCCTGCAGCCACTCATGGCTCAATCATCACCGCCATACAACGCCTGAATCATATGTGGGGCTTAGTATGACGTTCCCTGGTAACGTGGTGCATGCAGGCGGGGAGCCCTCTAGTGGTGCAGCCTATTTTGGCTATAGGGACGTGACGATCTGTGGGGGGAAAAACAGAAGAGCCCTGGCATAGTTATAGCACTGATCAGGCAGCATAACTTACATGACGTATATGTTCTGCGGGTTGGTACGGTTACGGCAATACCAATATTATACATTTATTTTTAGGTTTTTCCACTTTTGCACTGTAAACCCTTTTGGGGAGAAATTCCTTTTTTTGTTTGCCTCCAAAGTCCTACAGCTTTATTATGTGTCCGTGGACGCAGCTCTGCCACGGACTGCTGTTTGTGTGAGAGCTGGAGTTTTTATTGGAACGATTTGGGGGCACATGTGGCTTTCTTAATCACTTTTATTGCACTTTTTTAGGGCGCCCACCCACTGGCGATTTTTTTTCCTTTGCGTTTTGCGTTTTTTCTCAAGAGCAATTAGTATTGAATGTGTTCCTGTCCACTTGCGTTTTTTTTTTCAGTCCGTTGCAATTTTTAACATAGGAACTGTCAGTTGCATATGTGTCCTTATTTTTCTCTTAATGCACCCATGAATGTCAATGGAAATTAACGGAAAAGGCGCGAAAAACACGCGGAAAACGCGCCAAAAACGCGTGGAAAATGCCGCGTTTTTCACGCACGAAAATCGCAAACGCCAGTGGGTGGGCGCCCTTAGGAGGTGAAATTACCAAAAAAAAAAGCATTTTGACTCAGTTTTTTAGCTTCTTTTCACAGCATTTGTCCGCAGGATTAAAATTGTGTTCAATTCATTGTGCCGGTCGCTATGGGTGCAACAATATTAAACTTGTGTTTGTTTTTTAAAACAAAGAGGAGAAAATGTGCAAAAATGTTAGATTTTTTATGTCCCTGCAGAGGACTTGGACTTGTGACTAATTCTGTACTGCAATGCATTATTACTTATCATTGCAATCACAGGCCATGGCAGACATGTGCATCATTGACTGGTATGTAGCTGCCATTGCAACCCATCAGCCATCTGTGATTACATGTTGGAGGGCCAATGAAGTCGCAGAAGGCATGCCCTACCTCTGTGAACCTTTCACTTGCTGTGATTAACACTGATCACTGAATGTGAGGGGTTAACAGCAGGGATCGGTGTTCTCTTTTGGAGTTCTTGACTTTTGGGTTCCCCTAGGAAACTGGAGTCCAGAATGACTGTCCATTTTGAAGAAGAATCAGCTTTAGGCTTCTCGTACATTTCAGGTAGCTGTCGACCAAGCACTCATTTGGTCAACAGCTATCTGGCCCATACACAGGCACGCTTGGGCAAGCGTACATTTACTGTGACCATAGAGAGAGGCAAAAGACACTACCGGACACCTCCTGGCACCAGCTTATCTCCCCAAGAACAGAAAGATCAGGGAGTTGAAATCCAACTGTCCCACTATTATCTACCACAACATCTACCATACATATTAGATGATCGTCCAGTCCTACCAAAATTAACAGGTTTTGTTCGATCTACATCTCATATGTATGGAAAACCAAAGGGCCATCCTAATTTTCCTTTCAACAAACAGGATAGCGGTTCAAACACACACGAGGTCTTCACATATCCAACTGAAAATGAGGTCAGTGTCTTGAATCTGTACCAGAAGGTGCCCGGTACAAAAGTGATGACTAGGAAAATATAAATAACCAGTCAATGGATACTGATCACTGGAGAAGTGCTACATAGTACTGGAGACATTGTTAATTAGTACTGGACATGTATTAGTAATAGAAATGTGTTAGTACTGGAGTCATGTTGGTACTGGAGACGTATTGCTACTGGAGACATGTAAGATAGTAATGGACATGTCTTAGTACTGTTAGTTAGGTCGGTGCACACTTACTGGGTGTGTGAGTTGCAAGTTGTACCCTAGCCTCTCGAGCACATCGGATAGCACGTCCGATTTACACGGACAGAGTGTAAAGACATGCATTAGCATGTCCTACATCTCATCTGTGATACAGACGGAAATAAGATATGTGATGATTTTTCAGGTGGGACATCGATCCTTGTGAAAAATCATCAATTCGAGTAACCCCACAGGCTGTGATGGGGCCATGTGTTACCCATGAATTAACATGGAAAGCAACAGCCCCAAATATACCAGTGTGCTGGAGGCCTTACTGCTGGAGATGTGTTAGTATTGGGCAAGTGTTAGTACTAGAGACAAGTTAGTGCTGGAGACAAGTTACTGCTAGAGACAAGTTAGTGCTGGAGACAAGTTAGTGCTGGAGACAAGTTAGAGCTGGAGACAAGTTAGAGCTGGAGACAAGTTAGAGCTGGAGACAAGTTAGAGCTGGAGACAAGTTAGAGCTGGAGACAAGTTAGAGCTGGAGACAAGTTAGAGCTGGAGACAAGTTAGTGCTGGAGACAAGTTAGTGCTGGAGACAAGTTAGTGCTGGAGACAAGTTAGTGCTGGAGACAAGTTAGTGCTACTATCAAACATCCACAATTTTAACATAATTCTTTCTGATTTTGCAGGTGGACGGATCACCCAAAATTTCCATTCCATGAACCATATTAAATTAATCAGCCATGCTGCATTGGGACCATAACGATGGTCTCTCGTCTATGGACATGGAGTATCCAGAAGCCTCTAGGTGTCTAATTCTGTAGAAATGGAATAAAGTAACTGATTACACTAATATGCATATGAGTCTGAGAAAATGTTACATTCCCCACCTGAAGGCATGATGGTGTCCGGCTCCTCCAGGGGATTATCAGGATCAGCCATTATGTGTATTTGGGTAATAAAAGTATTCCTGACCACATTGTGTCTTTACTGATTGTCCCTCCCAGCAGTCATTATAGTCCGTCAATTAGAAATGAAGGCTGCAGAATAGAAATATGCTGATAAACACAGAATGCCAGTTAAACTATGATCAGAAATAATGTTAGGCCAATTTCCATGCAAAACCCAGGCAGATTGTTGGAAACCAAACAGACCCCATTAAAAAATAAAATAAATCTTGTTATTTGCATAGCGCCAACCTATTCTGCAGCATTTTAAGGTAATTTTTAATTTATTATCCCCCACCAAGCCAGGTAATCATTTTACTGACCCCGGAACTATGAGTCACCCTTGAGACAGCTACCTGAACCAAGCGGGAATTGAACTTGCACCCTTCAGGTCATAAGCAATAGATTGGGACTGCATTACTGCTGCCTTAACACTCTGCACCACACAAGGCTCAGTATAATCAAATGGAGCTGCTCGGCAATGGGAATTTCCCTTTCCTGCTCTCCGAACAGAGCAGAAAAGCGGAACCCCCAGTGCAGATGTAGAACCACCATTACTCTTCCTATACACATATGATGGCTTGTTAAGCTTAACGTCCAGCAAGGGAGCTATCCAGAGGCCTGAGAGTGCAGTAAGGAGTGCTGCTGTCTGGAGTGCGGGAGGTCTCGGGTTTGACAATAGCCTCCACCACCTGTGGAACTCCCCTGTGAGCCTTGAGGCATGCACATTTTTATCTGGCTCCCAAGAATTCTCCTTTGGCCTGTATCCCTGCCACTGCACCAGGTACCAGGAGTGTTGATTAGAAGGCCAGGAATGAAGATGGGATGTGTACCATAATTGGCATAGAATGGGTTCTGGGCGGTTGAGCTGCATTTGGCATCATTGTAGGGGAACTTCGCTGTTGATAGATATAATCCACCCTGTCGTCCTGGAGATGAGAAATGAAGCAGCAGAGGTACTGCTCCAGGGTCTGGTTCATCCTCTTGGTCTGGCCGTTAGACTGAGGATGAAAGGCAGATAAAAGATTTACGGTGGTTCCCAGGCCTGTACAAAAGTGTTTCATGAATTTTGATGTGAACTGAACCCCCCTGTCAGAGACCACATCATCAAGAATTCCATGTAGTCTGAAAATCTCCTGGATCCCCAACTCCGCGGTGCTCAGCAGTGGGAATTCCTTCGATGGAGATGAAGTGGGCCATTTTCGTAAGTCGGTCCACGATGACATGAATGGTAGTCATACTTTTTGAGAGGGGCAGATCCACAATGAAGTCCAAAGATATAGATCCCCATGGTGTGGATAGAACTGTAAGAGTCTGTAGAAAACTCTAAGGCAGAGCTCGTGGCGTCTTGTTCTGAGCACATACTTCGCAGGAGGGGACATACCTCTTCACATTCTGCTGTCGGGCCACTATAAGGAACAAAGAAAGAGTTCCAAAGTTTTTGTAATGCCCAGGTGACGGCAAACTAGGAGTCATGGACCACTCTAAGGACCTCAAGTCAAGCAGCCATAGGAATATATAGGTGGTCTTTTCGCATCCTCAGTCCATTCTATAAAGCAAGATAGGGACAACATTTGCCTTTTTCCAATCTTCTGGGACTTCTCCTGATCTCCACGAATTTTCAAGGATTATGGCGAGTGGTTCAGCAATTCCCTCCGCTGCTTCCTTCAGTATCCTAGGATGTAATTCATCCTGACCTTGAGACTTGAATTCGTTTAAGCTTGCTAAGTGTTTCCTCACCATCTCTCTGCTTTATTTTGTACGATAAGACCCAGCACTTTTTAATATTTCCATGGACGGAGCTCTTTGAGGGGTCTTCTTGTAAGTGACCAGCTGTAGCTTTTATTGGTACCATTTTGGCGTACATAGGGCGTTTTTGATCATTTTATTGGGTTTTTGGAGACAAAATAAACAAAAAAAAAACCTTTTTTGTTGCCTTTCTGTGCTTTTTTTTTTAAATAGAGGTTTACCATGCGGGATAAAAGATGTGCTCAATTTTTTGTAGGGTCGCTACACCTGCGGTGATGCCGAACATACTTTTTTTTAACTCTGTTTAAAAAAAAATGAAAAAGTGTGCAAAAAAAAGGTTGATTTTTTCGAGGGATATATATTTTTTGATCACTTTTATTTTTTACCTTTCTCTATGTTCCTGTCGGGAACTTGAACCTGTGAGTTTATGATCGCTTAGATATTATGCTGCAGTACTTCTGTACAGCAGGTTATTATCTCTTTCATTGGCTATGACAGGAGAACCAGAGGCCATTTTCAGGCCATCGGCCCTCCACAGAAGGCTGGTGATGTTACTGTGGGAGCTTTCACCCTCTGTTAATCATTTACAGGCCACGATCAATATCAACTGCAGCCTGTAAGGAGTATCAGATTTATCTCAGATGCCTGCCATTGCAGCAGGACCCTTACTGTCACTTACAGATGCAGTACGCCGGATCAGAGTCAGGGTGGACACCCATTTGCTATATAATAGCCTTGCGATGCGAGAGTGAGTGAAAATGCATGATAATGAGACCACTGATTTTCAATGCAATCGCGCATCTCAAAGAAGATTGTTTTTAATGGGGTCAGTGGCAACAGCGCTAGCCCCCTTGAAAACATAGGGAGTCAACTAAATGATTCTCATGGACTACTAAATACACTAAACTACAAAGGCAAATGAAGGATTTTTAAAGGGGTGTCTCCAAATTCTATGGTGCCCGTGGTAGAAATGGCAAAATCCTTCTCTCCTCCCATAAAAGTCACTTTCCCAACTTTATATATGTACTTCTTTTAGGTACAAGGAAACTTCACTGTAAATGCACCCTTATGTAGTGGCTTCAGGCACTAGAGTGGAGCCTCAGGTGTAGTAGCCGCAGATCTGGAGAGTAGTCAGGGAAGAGTCAGGAGTCAGCAACAGAAGGTCTCAGTTTGCAGTACAGATAGAGGAGGCGGGTAGTATAGTCAGAGGGAAAGCCAGGGATTAGCAATGGGAGGTCTTAGTTCGCAGTACAGATGGAGGAGGCAGGTAGCATAATCAGAGGGGAGGTCTCAGAGAAGTAGGCAGAAATAGAGTTTGATTAAACCATGGAGCACAATAATCACATGCTGGGTCTGAGGCAGGATCAAGCTTTTATAGGAATTCCCAATTAGTGGCTGGGCAGGTCCAGGACAGGGAGGCAGGAACTAGATTAGCAGGAGGCATAGAACAAGATGTAGGAGTGCAGTACACAAGATGGCCTGCAGAGGGCTATAAAGACAGGCTTTCTGGTATTACAAAAAGAGTTAAACAGCTTTTGAGTGTGGCAGGAAGTGAGATAAAAGCTTCAGCTCCTGCCACACTCAAGGGGGAGAGTACCAGCACAGGAGAGCTGAAGTGATGCAAGCTGGAGGTCCAGTGTGGACTAGTAATGGACTGTGTAATCGGCTATGCATGCTGTACACGTTGATTTGCTGTGATCTGAAATAAATCTAGCAGGTGCCAGATTTAAAAGAATTTGAAGTGTCCTGAGCCATTTCTACATGTGGTGTCCATTCCGGACTGAGAGGTTGGCGATCCAAGAGGTGAGTTAACACTCTTGCCACAAAGGCTAGAGTAATGCGGGAGAACTGCGCAAGGCTGGATTGCTCAATAGGGAGAGCCACCGGCTAGAGCGCAGCAGGTCTCAGGTTCAATCCCTGACACCTTAACATATTTGTATACTATTCTGTATAGCAATTGGGTCCCAATATGGGGGGCCAAGACTCATAATGTTCAGTGTATTGTTTGCAGCGCAACATTTTGACTATTTAAGCTAAGTGTGTTTACACTCATGTAAAGTTTATAATGTAGCTCTTTAATTATGCTAAGTGCATCAACGTTGAATATGGGAGGTTGTGCCAGGTCATCCAATTACGGAAAAGTAGAGGAACGGAGACGCTGGTAGTCTGTGATGACGCACTTCTGTAACTAGGTGGCTCTGCCTCTCAAGAGAATCAAGCATTGTAGAAGAGCTTAAAGGGGTTGTCCCGCGAAAGCAAGTGGGGGTATACACTTCTGTATGGCCATATTAATGCACTTTGTAATGTACATTGTGCATTAATTATGAGCCATACAGAAGTTATTCACTTACCTGTTCCGTTGCTGGCGTCCTCGTCTCCATGGTGCCGTCTAATTTTCAGCGTCTAATCGCCCGATTTGACGCGCTTGCGCAGTCCGGTCTTCTCCCTTCTGAATGGGGCCGCTCGTGCTGGAGAGCCGCTCCTCGTAGCTCCGCCCCGTCACGTGTGCCGATTCCAGCCAATCAGGAGGCTAGAATCGGCAATGGACCGCACAGAAGACCTGCGGTCCACCGAGGGTGAAGATCCCGGCGGCCATCTTCGCAAGGTAAGTAAGAAGTCACCGGAGCGCGGGGATTCGGGTAAGTACTATCCGTTTTTTTTTTTCAACACCTGCATCGGGTTTGTCTCGCGCCGAACGGGGGGGGCTATTGAAAAAAAAAAAACCCGTTTCGGCGCGGGACAACCCCTTTAAGCGAAAGAAGATTTGAGGGCACAAGTGTTGCCCTCCTGTGCACACCTAAATGACTGCAGCCTGTGTATTCACACTGCTAAGACTGTTCTGGTGTTAATAAAGCAGTTTAAAATGCTGCGGGGTCGTGGCATCCCTTAGTGACTTTCACGTTATGTCTTCTGTGATCACTGACTCTTGACTCCAGGCTCCAAGAACTCCTCTCTCAACTCCTTTTTTCTCTCTCTCTTTTCCTCTCTCTCCCTTGTCTACCCACCCCCGATCTGTCTCTTATACCATCCCCACTAACCAATCCTAGGCTAAGGAGAAAACTCTCTATCCAATCCCAGGACTAGACGGGGTGGTTGACGGACCATAGGGTGAATTCTGCACAGTCATGCAGACACAGACATTAACGGTCTAGTATCCAGACACAGCCAATGCACTAAGACAAGGGTTAATACACATAAGCATACATTAAGACATAGACAAACATATACACACCATATGAGGTAGCTAGATAAGTGCTGTAGGGACTCTGGCCCATCACACAAGCAGTCTCTCTGCTCCTGCTGCATCTCCTCTTTCTCCCTCTCTGATGCTGCTCTGTCTTTCTGCAGCAGTCAGTACACGCACTGTGACGCAGCAAAAATGTCTACTTTATGGCCTGTGCTCTGCCAATCAACAACTGTCCTTGGAGCATGCTCAGTTCAGTTTGGAGCTTCCATCTTGGTACTCCATTGTGGAGCCCAGTACACCCTAGGCATTTCCACACCTCCAGTTCTTTCAGAGGCAGCTTTAACCCCTTAGGGGTGAATCCCTTACAACTGCACTGCCTACACAGACAATGCAGGAATAAAGTCTGTGCCTCCAATATGACTACCACTGGAATTCAGACAATATATTGTAAACTCTGGGGGAACTCAGGAGAAAGTGTTCAATATTCCTGCAGCACCCCCACAGGAGAAAGGAAGTATTACACAGTTAGTAAAATGGCACAATGAGTTGTTTGTGTAATACAGGGACGTGTTAACGGAGAAGGAAATTGTGTTTTCAAAACCAGGTGAAATACGGACTACTCCCTCATGTCGCGGCTCCACTCCCAGCGGCACGGGTCATGTTAGGCCAACCAGGAAAACACTTAGGTCATAAAACTCTCCTATTAGGGGCTCCTTCACACCGGCGATCGCTGTGAGAAGATTGCAGAAAAAAATGCAACTTCTTTCCCGCCATTTGTGAGCGTCGGCGCGGCGTTTTCTCACTAATAAAATAAGTTGGCAGCAGCTCAGATTTGGAGCGATAAATATCTAGTGGTTTATTCCCCAAAACGTTCCTTTTTACTAAGGAGGAATAAACTACTAGATGTTTGTTGCACCAAATCTGAGCTGCCGCAAACGTCTCCATCTGTGGACATTAGTTGGGATCGAGGTCCAGCGCCGCTGCAGCTGTGCGTGCCTCACCCTGGAGGCGTGGTATTGCGGGCTTTTCTTTCATTGGCTTATTCTCACTAACCATCGCTGCCGCTCGCGATTTTCTTGCACAAAAGTCAATAGGACTTTCTAATGTTACAAATGTATCGCACGAAAATCGCAATGTGCCCTGCGATACAAAGGAGGCTCCATAGGGAAACACGGGAGATACAAAATAGCACCTCGCAGAAGGAAAGGACATTTTTTTTCTCGCAACATCAGAAAATGTGACGGAAACATTGAAAATCATTGGTTTTATAATTCAGCGTTTTTACCCAGTCTCACATTGCGCAAAAATCACGTGATTTTCTCGCCCGTCTGAAGGCGCCCTAAATGGAGATTGAGAACAGCACACACAGGCGAGAAAAGTGTGCGACATTTGTGTGTTGTGAGCTGCATAAATGTGAACCCCCTTCTTGTGATGGCGGTCATACACATGAGCGATATCACCCTGCATGGCACCGCGATATCACCCTGCATGGCACCGCGATATCACCCTGCATGGCACCTCGATATCACCCTGCATGGCACCGCGATATCACCCTGCATGGCACCTCGATATCACCCTGCATGGCACCGCGATATCACCCTGCATGGCACCGCGATATCACCCTGCATGGCACCTCGATATCACCCTGCATGGCACCTCGATATCACCCTGCATGGCACCGCGATATCACCCTGCATGGCACCTCGATATCACCCTGCATGGCACCGCGATATCACCCTGCATGGCACCGCGATATCACCCTGCATGGCACCGCGATAGCGCCCTGCATGGCACCGCCATTTGGGGAACAGATTGCAGCATGTTCCAGCTTTCTGCGTGTTCTCGCATCACAGCGCCATTGTGTTGAATGGGACCGGCGGCAACATCACATCATTGAAAACAATGGGAGAAACTGCCAGCCGCGGCGGGGGGGGGGGGGGGGGTGCTTCTACCCTGAAGTGATGCAGGGGAAGTTGTGACATGAAACGTCTCGCATCCGCAGGGAATTCACATGGTGGCAAGCGCGATATCATGCGGCGATTCACGGCCCGATACCGGGCTCGCCCGGTTGAAGTTAGCCTGAGAGTGTATTCAGATGGGCGAGCATGATGGCAGTACAAGAAACACGTAGCGATATCGCGCTTGGAAAATTAGGTTGTTTACTGCGGGTGTTTTGTGACATGCAGGAGAATCGCAGCGCAGAACACGCGGGTGAAAATCACGGGGATTTATAATAGTAGACATTAAAAATCGCACTCATATAAACTGCCGTGTAATCTGAGCGCCGCGATACTTATCGTGCCCGATGGGGAGATCACCGCAGACGTGCAGAAAAGTACAACATGCTGGGATTTGCGATCTCCGGAGAAGATTTGCGCATGTAAACAACAGGGTTTATTTCACTACGCGTTTTGTTCGTCCCGCAACACACAAAACCCACGGAGACCCTACCTGTGTGAATCCACCCAAGGCTTATTGCACCCAGGTGAGTGCGGTATCGAGCTGTGAAACTCCGCCTGTTATCGCGCTCGCCAACGTGCGATGTCCCTGCAGATGTAAAACGCATCACTTCAGGACATTAGCGCTCCTCCGCACCCCTTTTAGGCCCCGGGGGATCACGGAGGGTTTCCTATTGTTTCCAATGGATAAACCTCGCACCGCACTCCCATGTACTCCGCAGGCCGCGCCATGCTGTGCTGGCCCCACTGAAAACAACGCAATGTGAGGCGTTTCGAGGGAAAGCCCAAAGATAGGACATGACGTGTTTTTTTGCTGTGCCACAATGCAGGGAAAAAATTGCTTATGTGTGTGAACCCATTCAACAGGACGGGGTTCATATACTTATACGTCTCACAAATCTGGCGTGACTCTCCAGGCCAAACGCCCTAAATACAGCATAACCCTCCTGAGAGCCGCGCTTAGTCTGGTTATAATGGAACAAATGAAACCATTGATTTCGGGATTGTCGCGCCTTAATACTGCGAGTGAGAAAACCTAGGACTTCCCTATCTGTCTTGTATGTAGAAGAACTGCGTGCCAGATGGAGAGGGCAGGAATGAGCGTACAGGTAGCCTAGCAATGAAATAGGTTGTGATTGGCTGCATACAGACTGGTCAGGTGACAGAGGTGATAAATAGCCGGACAACGGTGGCCAGAGGTAGATGAGAGAGAAGTGGCAGAAAAGCAGAAGGAAAGGCAGAAGCAGGAGAGCAATAGAGAGAGAGACAGGAGAAGAAAGAGAGCAAGCGGAGAAACAGTGAGTAACAGAGAAGGAGAGTCAGCTGTGACAGCGAGTAGAGGAGAGATAAGAGATGTAGATACCAAGAGGGATGGAGAAAAGACATTCCGAGGAAGCTCCCAGGATATGAACGTGTCACACAAGTATCTTTAATGTTGCAAATTGTATATCAGTTGTTCTTCGCTGTGAGCGTTGAAGAGAAGGACCTCCCTGCCTTATTTACTAACATCGCGTTTACAACAAGTCAAGCAAAGTATCCGACCCCATGTTTTATTCAGCACCTCACCACTCACTACTACAAATCGTGCCCAGGGGCACTGGCGTCACAACTAAAAGAGAAAACAAATCATAACTAAACCCACTAGATAAGCGCCACCATATGAACTCAGCCGCACAATTCCACCATGTCAGTTCAGCAGTGAGAGGCGAGTCCAAGAGGAATACAGCAGAGGAGGTAAGGAGCTAGACTAGAGCTAAACACAAGAGGAAAGGCCAGAGGAAGCCGATGAAGACAGAATGAAGCAAGGACTACGGCGATGAGTAGCATGGAGCTGTCCAGCCAAGGCTCAGATGTTCAGCCAGTGGAGCCACCTCTTGGCACACAATCCCGACCCCCAGACTGTATATTCCCGGAGGGTCGGCATGTGCCAGACTAGGAAGGGTCGGGGTTTATTACTGCTCCTAATACTCGTCATGGAAGGGATACTTGGGGCGTTCTTTCCAGCTGAAACAGAAAGAAAAATAAAATAGTAAAATAATAAATACCTAAAAAATAGTAAGGCCCCGTGCACACGAGCGGAAATTCTGCAGCGGGATTTCCCACGGAATTTCCGCCCCTGGAAGCTGCCATAGGATTGCGTTAACAAACGCAATCCTATGCAGACGGCCCGCACAGAAACGTCACTCACCGGCCGCCAGCCCCACTCTGCGCATCCGCCGGCTGCCCGGCAGCCAGCATATGAAGAGCCGGGGCCGCGGTAGAGGTGAGTGCCCACGCTGCTCTCTGCAGACGCTCGGGTCGGGTCCCGCTGTGAGAATTCTTCATCACTTAATTCAAAGTCAAAAACCTGTCAGAGAGAAGAGCAAAGAATTTATGTTCATAAAAGGCAAACGGCGCTTTAACCATCCGCGGGGCGCGAGCAGCGATCACAGAGGTCCCCAAACACATAGGAAGTAATCATATCCACACATTTTCAACATGAGGTTGAAGCCTGAAGGAGACCGTAATGCGCCTCTGACATATCAGAACAAACCAGCACTGTAAGTCACATATGGCGGCCCTGGTACGGATTATACATTTTGGGGTCCGGGGGCTTCACGCTCAGATTCTGGCCGGATAGCTCTATTAGAGCTTCCAGCATTTACTTCTCTCTTAGAAGCTGCAGTGCGCATTCTGCTCTGAGGGTCTCCTCTGCAATCACAAACATAGATTTGTTTTATTTATGATCGGCCCACAGCAAATGGACCTTTTGGCCAAGTTCACTTATGGTTCCTCTGTGGTGGATTCCCAATGAAGATACAATAAGACAGTCATGTGCTCAACGCCTAAAGGAGGGAGCCCTTAAATATCAATGCCCCTATCTAACGGGATCATGGGGATCGCTCTACTTACTTGGAAGTTCTGCTTGATCCTCTCGGGGGTGAAGCTTTTGGCAAGGACGACAATTCCCTTCTGTAGCAGATACCGCATGGCCACCTGAGCCGCCGTGACCTTCAGCTTCCCTGCCACTCTATTCTGACAGACCGCAAAGAGAAAAGAGAAAATAAGGCACTTGTTAACGGACGATGGGTGCATGATAGGTATGACAGGCAGCCGCGTAGGGTGCGCCACGAGGCCCCAGCATCACGGTCATTACACCCCCCTCTATTATATAATGACAGAAGGGCTTCAGACAGGGCGCTATAACTAAGTGGGCCACGCAGGGGGCACAATACCTAAATCAGGCTACAGAGGGGATGCCACAACTAAATGGGGCCACATAGGGAGCATAATGGCTAAGTGAGGCTACAGAGGGGATGCCACAACTAAATGGGGCCACATAGGGAGCATAATGGCTACATAAGGCTACAGAGGGGATGCTACAACTCATTGGGGCCAAAGAAAAGAGAGGTATGGACATGGCTGGTATTAGGATAGCGGTACCAACATGTTTGTACGGACTCTAATGTAGAACATGTCCTTACACTGGTGTATGCAGCTAGACTGTAGTCGTCTGGACAAGTTTCTGTCCATTAAAAGGGATTGTCTAGGGTAAGAATAACATGGCTGCTTTCTTCCAAACACAGCACCACCCTAGTCTGTGGGTTGTGTCTGGTATTGCAGCTCAGCTTCCATTGACGTCAGAGGAGATGACCTGCAATACCACACACAGCCCTATGGATAAGGGTGGTGCTGTGTATTTCTAACCCTGGACAACCCCTTTAACCCCCATTCATTGCAGCGGCCCTGGCCATGTCGCCATCCCATAGAAGATTCTAAAAATAAGTATTAAATAGCTACAATATTTATAAACACAGTAATAAATGTAATGGAGGATCCTAAATGTGCCGACAGGAGGCCCTCCCTCTAACATCACTGCAGTCACTTCATGTACCTAAAGGGCTGCCGACTCTGAGCAATCACTCCGTATTAGAATAGTCTCCTGATCTGCTCACTGGTGGTCCTGCTGCTGAGAATGCCACAATATTCCGTAATCTCTGAGTTACAAAGTGTGTAATATTCCTGCAGCACCCCCACAGGAGAAACAAAGTATTACACTATTAGTATAAAGTATATAACACAATGGGTTTCTATTAGAGATGAGTGAGCATGCTCAGATAAGTCAGCTACTCAAGCGAGCCACGCTCTTCTCGAGTAACTGCATTCTTGCCTGAGCGTGCTCGGGGGGGCGGCGGAGGGTAGCGGGGTAGGGAGAGGGGTAGAGAGAGAGAGAGATCATCTCTAGTATCTATGTAATAGATGGAACAGTTACAGGAGTTATCGGGGACTAATATATAGATGACCTCCCTTCAGGACATCAGCATGAGATTGTAGGTGGTCCGCCGCTCAAGACATCTGCCAATCAGTTGATTGAAGAGACCATGGTGCTTGTGTGAGTGCCGCAGCCTCTTCTCAGGCAGGTGAGGTTATGTTCATTGGTCATATGGCCTTCACGTGAATGGGCACGAGCTGCAATGCCAGGCACAGCGGGTATACACTGTATATCACTGAAGACCCCGAACAGCGGGATACTAGGGACAAGTTCACCAGAGACCGACACAAACACACGGCAGTAACTCTGCTTCCTTTTACTGACAACATAAATGTCTTACTAAACCTGCCAACTAACAATGACTAGTAAAATGTCCTGGCAGCCCGCCCTGAGGAAGAGGTCAGGTGAGGACAAACCGTGAACTAAAAGGAAGGAACATGAGAAAACATTCCATGCTTTATTACTCTGGAGCAAAGGGCAGAGAATTATAGTAGATTCTTGTACACAGAAAACAGTGCTATATTCCTGTACATAGGGGGCAGTATTATAGTAGTTATATTCTTGTACATAGGGGGCAGTATTATAGTAGTTATATTCTTGTACATAGAGGGTAGTATTATAGTAGTTATATTCTTGTACATAGGGGGCAGTATTATAGTAGTTATATTCTTGTACATAGGGGTAGTATTATAGTAGTTATATTCCTGTACATAGGGAGCAGTATTATAGTAGTTATATTCTTGTACATAGGGGGCAGTATTATAGTAGTTATATTCTTGTACATAGAGGGTAGTATTATAGTAGTTATATTCTTGTACATAGGGGGCAGTATTATAGTAGTTATATTCTTGTACATAGGGGGCAGTAATATAGTAGTTATATTCTTGTACATAGGGGGCAGTATTATAGTAGTTATATTCTTGTACATAGGGGGTAGTATTATAGTAGTTATATTCCTGTACATAGGGGGCAGTATTATAGTAGTTATATTCTTGTACATAGGGGGCAGTATTATAGTAGTTATATTCTTGTACATAGGGAGCAGTATTATAGTAGTTATATTCTTGTACATAGGAGCAGTATTATAGTAGTTATATTCTTGTACATAGGGGGCAGTATTATAGTAGTTATATTCTTGTACATAGGGGGCAGTATTATAGTAGTTATATTCTTGTACATAGGGGGCAGTATTATAGTAGTTATATTCTTGTACATAGGGGGCAGTATTATAGTAGTTATATTCTTGTACATAGGAGGCAGTATTATAGTAGTTATATTCTTGTACATAGGGGGCAGTATTATAGTAGTTATATTCCTGTACATAGGGGGTAGTAATATAGTAGTTATATTCTTGTACATAGGGGGCAGTATTATAGTAGTTATATTCTTGTACATAGGGGGCAGTAATATAGTAGTTATATTCTTGTACATAGGGGGCAGTATTATAGTAGTTATATTCTTGTACATAGGGGGCAGTATTATAGTAGTTATATTCTTGTACATAGGAGGCAGTATTATAGTAGTTATATTCTTGTACATAGGGGGTAGTAATATAGTAGTTATATTCTTGTACATAGGGGGCAGTATTATAGTAGTTATATTCTTGTACATAGGGGGCAGTAATATAGTAGTTATATTCTTGTACATAGGGGGCAGTATTATAGTAGTTATATTCTTGTACATAGGAGCAGTATTATAGTAGTTATATTCTTGTACATAGGAGTAGTATTATAGTAGTTATATTCTTGTACATAGGGGGCAGTATTATAGTAGTTATATTCTTGTACATAGGGGGCAGTATTATAGTAGTTATATTCTTGTACATAGGGAGCAGTATTATAGTAGTTATATTCTTGTACATAGGGGGCAGTATTATAGTAGTTATATTCTTGTACATAGGGAGCAGTATTATAGTAGTTATATTCTTGTACATAGGGGGCAGTATTATAGTAGTTATATTCTTGTACATAGGGGGCAGTATTATAGTAGTTATATTCTTGTACATAGGGGGCAGTATTATAGTAGTTATATTCCTGTACATAGGGGGCAGTATTATAGTAGTTATATTCTTGTACATAGGGGGCAGTATTATAGCAGTTATATTCTTGTACATAGAGGGCAGTATTATAGTAGTTATATTCTTGTACATAGGGAGCAGTATTATAGTAGTTATATTCTTGTACATAGGGGGCAGTATTATAGTAGTTATATTCTTGTACATAGGGGGCAGTATTATAGTAGTTATATTCTTGTACACAAGGGGCAGTATTATAGTAGTTATATTCTTGTACATAGGGGGCAGTATTATAGTAGTTATATTCTTGTACATAGGGGGCAGTATTATAGTAGTTATATTCTTGTACATAGGGAGCAGTATTATAGTAGTTATATTCTTGTACATAGGGGGCAGTATTATAGTAGTTATATTCTTGTACATAGGGGGCAGTATTATAGTAGTTATATTCTTGTACATAGGAGCAGTATTATAGTAGTTATATTCTTGTACATAGGGGCAGTATTATAGTAGTTATATTCTTGTACATAGGGGCAGTATTATAGTGAGAAGGTACAGGTCCATAAAATGGAAGAATCTGTCTCAAAATGGCCGCTAGATACAAAATGGAGCATGATTTGTTTTTATTCTTCCGAGAGCCAAGCCTGAAAAAAATCGTTATCAGAAGAAACCCTCCCACGCCCTGAGCTTTGGGAAAAGAACATTTTGTGCTGATAAGACGCTGCGATCATCCAAACTCACAAGGGAGGAATAATCATTTGAAGGACATTTCACATATTTATTCTCACTGCGCTGATTGTTGAACAAAGTACAATTCTTTGTCACCGAGGCAGAAAAGTTCCCACTGGAACAAAACTGAAGTCACTGATACAGATACGGTCAGTCAGCAACCTGTAGATATAGGATATATTGATATATTAGTCCAAATCCAGGTTGAGACCTAAACATGTCCCTATCTTGTGACTATAATGTAGGGTCTGTGATAGACTACTAAATATCTGTTAGCCTATAGTCAGTCACGACCCCTGGCATGGCAGAATAGGTCAATATATAGACCGATAATATTGATCCGCTATGACATTAGTCACAACACCAGCAATGGGCCAATGTGCAATGGAAGCACCATAGATAACTTCTTATAGGTGCACAATAGATATAGTCAAACTCTATGTGCTCCCTAATTCACAGTCTGGCCATGGTATATTCATTTAGAGATGCAGAGTGTATAGATGTAAAACACACTCCATTCACATCAGGCTGGTTCACTAGTAGTGCATTACCCCCTTACAGATAGCAGAGTGATGTCACTAAGCATAATAGCTTTATTGTCACTGATGCTTTCCAACTCAGTGATGAGATCAATTCACTGCTTAGAGTTCATAAGCAGAGATGGACACTCCTCACCAAACAGGAGGAATGAAGTATTCTTGGTATTGATCAGCATTCCTCCCTGTTGGATTATAGCTCAGTGTGGAGACCATATTACTGCTCAGAATTTGCAAGCAGACATGGAAGCTCCTCACAAGACAGGATGAATGCGATACTCTTATTGTTAATAATCAGCATTCCTCACTGTCTAAATGAGCGGGGATGAACTATTCTTGTTAAGCACAGTTCATTCCCTGCTCTAACTGCCTGCCACCAACGCGTTTCCGCAGTTATATACAGCTAACTGCTTCATCAGGGTGGTTTGTAGAGAGGACAAGCATACACAGCCTGTCGGCTGGATGGTTACCAGCATAGATGGTATATAACGCCAAAGCCACGCCCACCCTGAGTGGGGGAACGTCCCACTGGACCAATAGGCGACCAGCGGCACACACACACCTCCTGCATAATATCGCGTTGTTACGGCGGTCCGCGCATGCGCAGACGCCGCCTGAGCCCGGCTGCCAACCATTGCCAACCAGCGGAGTACGTCGCTGGATGACAAAGCAGGCATCCCGGCACCATGGCAACGGAGCGCACCGGACAGCAGGAGGGGGGGCCGTACGCCGGTATGGAGACTATATTTCCCACAGGGGCTGGTATTATTGCGACATTGTGTTCACTGTTTGGATTAAAGCACATCTCTATGAGGTATATAGGAGATCTGCAGACAGGCATATTGTGTATGTAGATGTATATGCCTGAGAGTCATTGCAGACATCGTTACTATCATTTATTACAATAACAAACTTCCAATCCCCTGAGGATGGGGGTGGAGGCATCCTGTCCAAACAGCAGATGCATGATAATTATGGTGCATTCAGGGTCCTGTGATGACACGAAGGGATTCACCAGATGCATTGGACAGTCTGTTATAAGCCAGGTAAGTGACTATGAATCCAATTACATGACATGGCTTTATTATAGAAGCACTCGCTCTTATTGTTATCTGCATTTGTGACGCTACTATTCATATAGGGGGCCTATTAGGTGGCGTGAGCGTGTTATCAACACAATAGCAGCTGCATAATATGTAACGTGCATTTAGGGTCCTATTAATGGCAAAGAACCACCAGATGCATTGGACAGTCTGTTATAAGCCAGGTAAGTGACTATAGGTCCAATTGCAGAATATGAATTTATTAGCACTTGCTCTCAACATTATTATCTGTATTCATGTAGGAAGACCTATTCGGTGGCGTAAGCGAATTCTGAACCGACGTTCATACAACCAGTGCAATGCATTTCACCATCTCTTGTGGGTCTAATGCACCAAGAGGTGTACAGCTTTAGATTTCTTGCATATAACAAAGGTACTAGATTGTCAATAGATATTATACGTGCGACAAAGACACAACCCAAATCCATGTACCAACTCCGATTACTAGTAGTATATGCTGCATTGGGAAATGATGTACAGTTTAATATCAAGAGGACAGAATGATAATATACATCATATTCAACAAAACACCTGATCTCCTCTCAATCATGAATATCGATCGAAAAAGCTGCAGATTCAAATAAACGCCACATATGATTGCTGTTCATTCAGTCCCTTTGGACTACAAGTATCCAGGCGATTTTTAGAAGCATTTCTTTCAATTCATCATTATACATATCCGTTGGATCAGATGGTAATATTTCGTAGCTAGCTCTGTCTTGGAGTATAACAGAAAACGAACTCCAAATAATAAATTTGTCATCCCGAATACTTTCATTAAATGAGCAGGCAGTGATAAGGAAGGGTTTGTCATTTATCCCCACCAATAGGTTTGATTCCTTCAATTGGACAAAAGATGTAGCATTATTTCTCCGGAAGTTACGTTGGAAGAAATATGTTGTTATACAGGACAAAAAGAAATGTAGCGAACTAGGATTGGAGTATAGAGACATTGAGATGATTAAATTGTTGGAAGAACTTGAACAGGAGGGCACCAAGGATCCTAGTAAGGGCCCGTTCTCCCAACTAAAACCTAAGAATACCACCTCCCCCCCAGTGGTTGACTCGGCTTGCATTGACATTTTCGAAACTATGGTCAACGATGAACTTTCCAATCTTGCCAAACGGAAAAAGTTCAAATATCAGAATATGACCATAGCAGAGAAAAAGGCCCTGTTAACCATTGAAAAGGATACCACCATTGTCATTAAACCATCTGACAAGGGGGGGAACGTTGTGGTAATGGACCGTGACCTCTATCGAGATATGTGTCTTCGTATACTCCAAGACAGAGCTAGCTACGAAATATTACCATCTGATCCAACGGATATGTATAATGATGAATTGAAAGAAATGCTTCTAAAAGCCAAAGAGGAATCCCTTATTACTGAAAATGAATTGCGGTACCTTTACTCTTCCACACCACAGATCGCTACGTTTTATGGTCTACCGAAAGTCCATAAGGGTCTGACACCACTTAAAGGTCGTCCTATAGTCTCGGGGATAGACAACCTGAGTCAAGGAATCAGTAAATATCTGGATGTACTATTGCGACCGTTTGTTGAGGCCTTGCCCTCTTACATTAAGGACACAACTGATGTCCTTAGGAAATTAGATGGGCTGACACTATCGGCAAATACCAAACTAGCGAGCCTCGATGTAGAGGCGCTGTATAGCTCTATACCTCATCAGGGCGGACTACAGGCCGTTGAGTTCTTTCTTAGCCAACGTGGTACACATCTAAAAGCACATAACATCATGCTGCTTCAATTTTTGTCATTTGTCCTCAATCGAAACTACTTCCTGTTTGAAGGGAAGCACTTCCACCAGCTCAGGGGTACGGCTAAGGGGAGCCCTTGTGCCCCCAGCTATGCCAACCTATACCTGGGCTGGTGGGAGGAAACATCTGTTTTCAGTGAGACAAATGAAACGTGGCTTCCGTCCATAGAAATGTGGATTCGTTTCATAGACGACATATTCATTTCAAATTTGTCGCTAACTTGAATAAAAACAATCTGGGCCTATTCTTCACGGCCGAGATACATCCAGAGTCAATTGTATTCCTTGACCTCAGAATATCAAAACTGGAAAATGGTAGCCTCGAGACAACAGTGTTTCGAAAACCTACGGCAAGGAACACGTTACTCCGCTGGGATAGTCATCACCCAGTCCCACTAAAAGGTGGGATCCCAAAGGGACAACAAATTCGGGTACGTAGGAATTGCTCCTCCGATAATGACTTTCTACTGAAATCAAACGAAATGTCTCAACGGTTTATTAATAGAGGCTATCCCCGAGAGGTGGTGTCGAGAGCGAGTGAACATGTGATGAATATTGATAGGGATAATCTCCTTAATAAGACCAACCGACCTAGTGGTGATGGAAAGGTTAGGATTTTGGGTACCTATGATGACTGCTCCAGGGAGGTGAGAGGTATCCTGTCTAAATATTGGCATATCCTTCATCGTGACGCAGATATTTCTGAACATTTATCAAAAAAAACCCTTATTACTTACAGGAGGGGAAGAAATTTGGGCGACCGGCTAGTCCATAGCCACCTAACCTCTGTGACATCTCCAACTACGTGGCTGAACTCGGAACTACCAAAGGGCTCCTATCCCTGTTCGGGTTGTAAGGCCTGTAAGTACATGAAGCGCGGAGCAATATTTACCAGCTCATCCACAGGCCATGAATACAAAATCAGGGAATTCATCAATTGTAGATCTACCGGTGTTGTCTATAAGGCAACTTGTCCCTGCCCCCTCGACTATGTTGGCAAGACAATTCAACAACTTCGCAGACGTGTCTTGGGTCACATCGGCAACATAGATCGAGGGGAGCATACAAGTCTGGCCACACATGTCCGAGAATGTCACAACAATGACCCCAAGGTGGTTAAGTTTCAAGGGTTGGAGACCATTAGGGAAAATGGAAGAAGAGGTAACCGGGACCGGAAATTACTTCAAAAGGAAGCCCAACGGATCCATCGCCTGGATACTTGTAGTCCAAAGGGACTGAATGAACAGCAATCATATGTGGCGTTTATTTGAATCTGCAGCTTTTTCGATCGATATTCATGATTGAGAGGAGATCAGGTGTTTTGTTGAATATGATGTATATTATCATTCTGTCCTCTTGATATTAAACTGTACATCATTTCCCAATGCAGCATATACTACTAGTAATCGGAGTTGGTACATGGATTTGGGTTGTGTCTTTGTCGCACGTATAATATCTATTGACAATCTAGTACCTTTGTTATATGCAAGAAATCTAAAGCTGTACACCTCTTGGTGCATTAGACCCACAAGAGATGGTGAAATGCATTGCACTGGTTGTATGAACGTCGGTTCAGAATTCGCTTACGCCACCGAATAGGTCTTCCTACATGAATACAGATAATAATGTTGAGAGCAAGTGCTAATAAATTCATATTCTGCAATTGGACCTATAGTCACTTACCTGGCTTATAACAGACTGTCCAATGCATCTGGTGGTTCTTTGCCATTAATAGGACCCTAAATGCACGTTACATATTATGCAGCTGCTATTGTGTTGATAACACGCTCACGCCACCTAATAGGCCCCCTATATGAATAGTAGCGTCACAAATGCAGATAACAATAAGAGCGAGTGCTTCTATAATAAAGCCATGTCATGTAATTGGCTTCATAGTCACTTACCTGGTGTATAACAGACTGTCCAATGCATCTGGTGAATCCTTCGTGTCATCACAGGACCCTGAATGCACCATAATTATCATGCATCTGCTGTTTGGACAGGATGCCTCCACCCCCATCCTCAGGGGATTGGAAGTTTGTTATTGTAATAAATGATAGTAACGATGTCTGCAATCACTCTCAGGCATATACATCTACATACACAATATGCCTGTCTGCAGATCTCCTATATACCTCATAGAGATGTGCTTTAATCCAAACAGTGAACACAATGTCGCAATAATACCAGCCCCTGTGGGAAATATAGTCTCCATACCGGCGTACGGCCCCCCCTCCTGCTGTCCGGTGCGCTCCGTTGCCATGGTGCCGGGATGCCTGCTTTGTCATCCAGCGACGTACTCCGCTGGTTGGCAATGGTTGGCAGCCGGGCTCAGGCGGCGTCTGCGCATGCGCGGACCGCCGTAACAACGCGATATTATGCAGGAGGTGTGTGTGTGCCGCTGGTCGCCTATTGGTCCAGTGGGACGTTCCCCCACTCAGGGTGGGCGTGGCTTTGGCGTTATATACCATCTATGCTGGTAACCATCCAGCCGACAGGCTGTGTATGCTTGTCCTCTCTACAAACCACCCTGATGAAGCAGTTAGCTGTATATAACTGCGGAAACGCGTTGGTGGCAGGCAGTTAGAGCAGGGAATGAACTGTGCTTAACAAGAATAGTTCATCCCCGCTCATTTAGACAGTGAGGAATGCTGATTATTAACAATAAGAGTATCGCATTCATCCTGTCTTGTGAGGAGCTTCCATGCCTGCTTGCAAATTCTGAGCAGTAATATGGTCTCCACACTGAGCTATAATCCAACAGGGAGGAATGCTGATCAATACCAAGAATACTTCATTCCTCCTGTTTGGTGAGGAGTGTCCATCTCTGCTTATGAACACTAAGCAGTGAATTGATCTCATCACTGAGTTGGAAAGCATCAGCGACAATAAAGCTATTATGCTTAGTGACATCACTCTGCTATCTGTAAGGGGGTAATGCACTACTAGTGAACCAGCCTGATGTGAATGGAGTGTGTTTTACATCTATACACTCTGCATCTCTAAATGAATATACCATGGCCAGACTGTGAATTAGGGAGCACATAGAGTTTGACTATATCTATTGTGCACCTATAAGAAGTTATCTATGGTGCTTCCCTCGCACATTGGCCCATTGCTGGTATTGTGACTAATGTCATAGCGGATCAATACTATCGGTCTATATATTGACCTATTCTGCCATGCCAGGGGTCGTGACTGACTACAGGCTAACAGATATTTAGTAGTCTATCATAGACCCTACATTATAGTCACAACATAGGGACATGTTTAGGATTTGGACTAATATATCAATATATCCTATATCTACAGGTTGCTGACTGACCGTATCTGTATCAGTGACTTTACCCAAGCATTCCCCTTGAAATGCATAGAAAATTTGAATAGTATTTAGCTACGCAACCTTTTTACATTTTTTATATTATTAAAAGTTAAGTTTTACTAATCAGTGGTTCCCATCAGTGACTTAAGCACAATTCTTGATGTTTTTCTAACCCAATGAGATTAAAGCCGTGACTAATGACGTATTCCTTTCCTGTATTGAGAAACGCTATGAAAAGTTAATAAAGATTCAGTGTACGCGCCTTAAAGGGGTTGTCCCGCGGCAGCAAGTGGGTCTATACACTTCTGTATGGCCATATTAATGCACTTTGTAATATACATTGTACATTAATTATGAGCCATACAGAAGTTATCAAAAGTTTTTTACTTACCTGCTCCGTTGCTGGCGTCCTCGTTCCCATGGAGCCGACTAATTTTCGCCCTCCGATGGCCAAATTAGCCGCGCTTGCGCAGTCCGGGTCTTCTGCTCTCTTCAATGGAGCCACTCGTGCAGAATGCCGACTCCGTGTAGCTCCGCCCCGTCACGTGCCGATTCCAGCCAATCAGGAGGCTGGAATCGGCAATGGACCGCACAGAAGAGCTGCGGTCCACGGAGGAAGAGGATCCCAGCGGCCATCTTCACCGGTAAGTATAGAAGTCACCGGAGCGCGGGGATTAAGGTAAGCGCTGAGCGGTTTTTTTTTTAGGTCCCTGCATCGGGGTTGTCTCGCGCCGAACGGGGGGGGGGGGGGTTGAAAAAAAAAAACCCGTTTCGGCGCGGGACAACCCCTTTAAGCAGAGTGGGCTGTATACTTGCCGCGGCTCATCTCTACGTATCTGTGGGATCTAATTACTATAAATCATATAGTTTTTGGCCTCTCTGATACATCCAGGTACACACTAATTTGGAACCCAAGGCTTGAAAGGTTAATGTGACCAGTCATGTGTAACGGTCCTTAACAATAGTTATTATATTCTTGTACATAGGGGGCAGTATTATAGTAGTTATATTCTTGTACATAGGGGGCAGTATTATAGTAGTTATATTCTTGTACATAGGGGCAGTATTATAGCAGTTATATTCTTGTACATAGGAGGCAGTATTATAGTAGTTATATTCTTGTACATAGGGGGCAGTATTATAGTAGTTATATTCTTGTACATAGGAGGCAGTATTATAGTAGTTATATTCTTGTACATAGGGGGCAGTATTATAGCAGTTATATTCTTGTATATAGGGGGCAGTATTATAGTAGTTATATTCTTGTACATAGGGGGCAGTATTATAGTGGTTATATTCTTGTACATAGGAGGCAGTATTATAGTAGTTATATTCTTGTACATAGGGGGCAGTATTATTGTAGTTATATTCTTGTACATAGGGGGCAGTATTATAGTAGTTATATTCTTGTACATAGGAGGCAGTATTATAGTAGTTATATTCTTGTACATAGGGGGCAGTATTATAGTAGTTATATTCTTGTACATAGGAGGCAGTATTATAGTAGTTATATTCTTGTACATAGGGAGCAGTATTATAGTAGTTATATTCTTGTACATAGGAGGCAGTATTATAGTAGTTATATTCTTGTACATAGGAGCAGTATTATAGTAGTTATATTCTTGTACATTGGAGCAGTATTATAGTAGTTATATTCTTGTACACAGGAGCAGTATTATAGTAGTTATATTCTTATACATAGGAGGCAGTATTATAGTAGTTATATTCTTGTACATAGGGGGCAGTATTATAGTAGTTATATTCTTGTACATAGAAGGCAGTATTATAGTAGTTATATTCTTGTACATAGGGGGCAGTATTATAGTAGTTATATTCTTGTACATAGGGAGCAGTATTATAGTAGTTATATTCTTGTACATAGGAGGCAGTATTATAGAAGTTATATTCTTGTACATAGGGGGCAGTATTATAGTAGTTATATTCTTGTACATAGGGGGCAGTATTATAGTAGTTATATTCTTGTACATAGGAGGCAGTATTATAGAAGTTATATTCTTGTACATAGGGGGCAGTATTATAGTAGTTATATTCTTGTACATAGGAGGCAGTATTATAGTAGTTATATTCTTGTACATAGGAGCAGTATTATAGTAGTTATATTCTTGTACATAGGAGGCAGTATTATAGTAGTTATATTCTTGTACATAGGGGGCAGTATTATAGTAGTTATATTCTTGTACATAGGGGGCAGTATTATAGTAGTTATATTCTTGTACATAGGGGGCAGTATTATAGTAGTTATATTCTTGTACATAGGAGCAGTATTATATTAGCTATATTCTTGTACATAGGGGGCAGTATTATAGTAGTTATATTCTTGTACATAGGCGGCAGTATTATAGTAGTTATATTCTTGTACATAGGGGGCAGTATTATATTAGTTATATTCTTGTACATAGGGAGCAGTATTATAGTAGTTATCTTCTTGTACATAGGGGGCAGTATTATAGTAGTTATCTTCTTGTACATAGGGAGCAGTATTATAGTAGTTATCTTCTTGTACATAGGGGGCAGTATTATAGTGGTTATATTCTTGTACATAGGGGCAGTATTATAGTAGTTATATTCTTGTACATAGGGAGCAGTATTATAGTAGTTATATTCTTGTACATAGGGGGTAGTATTATATTAGTTATATTCTTGTACATAGGGAGCAGTATTATAGTAGTTATCTTCTTGTACATAGGGGGCAGTATTATAGTGGTTATATTCTTGTACATAGGGGCAGTATTATAGTAGTTATATTCTTGTACATAGGGGTCAGTATTATAGTAGTTATATTCTTGTACATAGGGGGCAGTATTATAGTAGTTATATTCTTGTACATAGGAGGCAGTATTATAGTAGTTATATTCTTGTACATAGGGGGCAGTATTATAGTAGTTATCTTCTTGTACATAGGGGGCAGTATTATAGTAGTTATATTCTTGTATATAGGAGGCAGTATTATAGTAGTTATATTCTTGTACATAGGGGGCCGTATTATAGTAGTTATATTCTTGTACATAGGGGGCAGTATTATAGTAGTTATATTCTTGTACATAGGGGCAGTATTATAGTAGTTATATTCTTGTACATAGGGGGCAGTATTATAGTAGTTATATTCTTGTACATAGGGGGCAGTATTATAGTAGTTATATTCTTGTACATAGGGGGCAGTATTATAGTAGTTATATTCTTGTACATAGGGGGCAGTATTATAGTAGTTATATTCTTGTACATAGGGGGCAGTATTATAGTAGTTATATTCTTGTACATAGGGGGCAGTATTATAGTAGTTATATTCTTTTACATACGGGGCAGTATTATAGTAGTTATATTCTTGTACATAGGAGCAGTATTATAGTAGTTATATTCTTGTACATAGGAGGCAGTATTATAGTAGTTATATTCTTGTACAGAGGAGGCAGTATTATAGTAGTTATATTCTTGTACATAGGAGCAGTATTATATTAGTTATATTCTTGTACATAGGGGGCAGTATTATAGTAGTTATATTCTTGTACATAGGAGTATTATAGCAGTTATATTCTTGTACATAGGGGGCAGTATTATAGTAGTTATATTCTTGTACATAGGGGCAGTATTATAGTAGTTATATACTTGTATATAGGGAGCAGTATTATAGTAGTTATATTCTTGTACATAGGGGGCAGTATTATAGTAGTTATATTCTTCTACATAGGGGGCAGTATTATAGTAGTTATATTCTTGTACATAGGGGGCAGTATTATAGTAGTTATATTCTTGTACATAGGGGGCAGTATTATAGTAGTTATATTCTTGTACATAGGAGTATTATAGTAGTTATATTCTTTTACATACGGGGCAGTATTATAGTAGTTATATTCTTGTATATAGGGGGCAGTATTATAGTAGTTATATTCTTGTACATAGGAGGCAGTATTATAGTAGTTATATTCTTGTACATAGGAGCAGTATTATAGTAGTTATATTCTTGTACATAGGGGGCAGTATTATAGTAGTTATATTCTTGTACATAGGGGGCAGTATTATAGTAGTTATATTCTTGTACATAGGGGGCAGTATTATAGTAGTTATATTCTTGTACATAGGAGGCAGAATTATAGTAGTTATATTCTTGTACATAGGAGGCAGTATTATAGTAGTTATATTCTTGTACATAGGGGGCAGTATTATAGTAGTTATATTCTTGCACATAGGAGGCAGTATTATAGTAGTTATATTCTTGCACATAGGAGGCAGTATTATAGTAGTTATATTCTTGTACATAGGGGGCAGTATTATAGTAGTTATATTCTTGTACATAGAGGGCAGTATTATAGTAGTTATATTCTTGTACATAGGAGGCAGTATTATAGTAGTTATATTCTTGTACATAGGGGGCAGTATTATAGTAGTTATATTCTTGCACATAGGAGGCAGTATTATAGTAGTTATATTCTTGCACATAGGAGGCAGTATTATAGTAGTTATATTCTTGTACATAGGGGGCAGTATTATAGTAGTTATATTCTTGTACATAGGGGGCAGTATTATAGTAGTTATATTCTTGTACATAGGAGGCTGTATTATAGTAGTTATATTCTTGTACATAGGGAGCAGTATTATAGTAGTTATATTCTTGTACATAGGAGGTAGTATTATAGTAGTTATATTCTTGTACATAGGAGGCTGTATTATAGTAGTTATATTCTTGTACATAGGGAGCAGTATTATAGTAGTTATATTCTTGTACATAGGGGCAGTATTATAGTAGTTATATTCTTGTACATATAAGCAGTATTATAGTAGTTATATTCCTGTACATAGGGGGCAGTATTATAGTAGTTCTATTATTATACATAGGGGGCAGTATTATAGTAGTTATATTCTTGTACATAGGAGCAGTATTATAGTAGTTATATTCTTGTACATAGGAGGCAGTATTATAGTAGTTATATTCTTGTACATAGGAGGCAGTATTATAGTAGTTATATTCTTGTACATAGGAGGCAGTATTATAGTAGTTATATTCTTGTACATAGGGGGCAGTATTATAGTAGTTATATTCTTGTACATAGGAGGCAGTATTATAGTAGTTATATTCTTGTACATCGGGGGCAGTATTATAGTAGTTATATTCTTGTACATAGGAGCAGTATTATAGTAGTTATATTCTTGTACATAGGGGGCAGTATTATAGTAGTTATAGTCTTGTACATAGGGGGCAGTATTATAGTAGTTATATTCCTGTACATAGGGGGCAGTATTATAGTAGTTCTATTATTATACATAGGGGGCAGTATTATAGTAGTTATATTCTTGTACATAGGGGGCAGTATTATAGTAGTTATATTCTTGTACAGAGGAGGCAGTATTATAGTAGTTATATTCTTGTACATAGGAGCAGTATTATATTAGTTATATTCTTATACATAGGGGGCAGTATTATAGTAGTTATATTCTTGTACATAGGAGTATTATAGTAGTTATATTCTTTTACATACGGGGCAGTATTATAGTAGTTATATTCTTGTACATAGGGGGCAGTATTATAGTAGTTATATTCTTGTACATAGGGGCAGTATTATAGTAGTTATATACTTGTATATAGGGAGCAGTATTATAGTAGTTATATTCTTGTACATAGGGGGCAGTATTATAGTAGGTATATTCTTGTACATAGGGGGCAGTATTATAGTAGTTATATTCTTGTACATAGGAGGCAGTATTATAGTAGTTATATTCTTGTACATAGGAGCAGTATTATAGTAGTTATATTCTTGTACATAGGAGCACTATTATAGTAGTTATATTCTTGTACATAGGGGGCAGTATTATAGTAGTTATATTCTTGTGCATAGGAGTATTATAGTAGTTATATTCTTTTACATACGGGGCAGTATTATAGTAGTTATATTCTTGTACATAGGGGGCAGTATTATAGTAGTTATATTCTTGTACATAGGGGCAGTATTATAGTAGTTATATTCTTATACATAGGCGGCAGTATTATAGTAGTTATATTCTTGTACATAGGAGGTAGTATTATAGTAGTTATATTCTTGTACATAGGGAGCAGTATTATAGTAGTTATATTGTTGTACATAGGGGCAGTATTATAGTAGTTATATTCTTGTACATATAAGCAGTATTATAGTAGTTATATTCCTGTACATAGGGGGCAGTATTATAGTAGTTATATTCTTGTACATAGGGCGCAGTATTATAGTAGTTATATTCTTGTACATAGGAGGCAGTATTATAGTAGTTATATTCCTGTACACAGGAGTCAGTATTATAGTAGTTATATTCTTGTACATAGGAGGCAGTATTATAGTAGTTATATTCTGGTACATAGGGGGCAGTATTATAGTAGTTATATTCTTGTACATAGGGAGCAGTATTATAGTAGTTATATTCTTGTACATAGGGGCAGTATTATAGTAGTTATATTCTTGTACATAGGGGGCAGTATTATAGTAGTTCTATTCTTGTACATAGGGGGCAGTATTATAGTAGTTATATTCTTGTACATAGGGGGCAGTATTATAGTAGTTATATTCTTGTACATAGGGGGCAGTATTATAGTAGTTATATTCTTGTACATAGGGGGCAGTATTATAGTAGTTATATTCTTGTACATAGGAGGCAGTATTATAGTAGTTATATTCTTGTACATAGGAGGCAGTATTATAGTAGTTATATTCTTGTACATAGGAGGCAGTATTATAGTAGTTATATTCTTGTACATAGGGGGCAGTATTATAGTAGTTCTATTCTTGTACATAGGGGGCAGTATTATAGTAGTTATATTCTTGTATATAGTGGGCAGTATTATAGTAGTTATATTCTTGTACATAGGGGGCAGTATTATAGTAGTTATATTCTTGTACATAGAGGGCAGTATTATAGTAGTTATATTCTTGTACATAGGGAGCAGTATTATAGTAGTTATATTCTTGTACATAGGGGGCAGTATTACAGTAGTTATATTCTTGTACATAGGGGGCAGTATTATAGTAGTTATATTCTTGTACATAGGAGGCAGTATTATAGTAGTTATATTCTTGTACATCGGGGGCAGTATTATAGTAGTTATATTCTTGTACATAGGAGCAGTATTATAGTAGTTATATTCTTGTACATAGGGGGCAGTATTATAGTAGTTCTATTCTTGTACATAGGGGGCAGTATTATAGTAGTTATATTCCTGTACATAGGGGGCAGTATTATAGTAGTTCTATTATTATACATAGGGGGCAGTATTATAGTAGTTATATTCTTGTACATAGGGGGCAGTATTATAGTAGGTATATCCTTGTACATAGGGGGGCAGTATTACGTCCTGCTCCGCTTGCATATTCTATAGTAGCTAATTAGCTACTATAATGTATGCAAAGTTAATTGCTCAAAACTGTAGTTTGAGTGCCTTTAGAGCGATCATCTGTCAGTGTAAATGGTCCTTTACTGATCCTCTACCTCTCAGACCTGCAGTTTTCTCTTCACAGCTGGAATGGTAACTTTTTGATTTCTTGCCGCATTAAGTTGCACTTGATATTTGCTTCCTGGACTTGAACTGTGTTAATATTAAAAATAAGTGAGGTGTTCCCCAGCTCGTGACTGGAGTATACATATATACATTGTGAGTGTAATATAATATTTATCATTTCTCAGTGTGCACTACACGATGCAGCTCCTCACCTTCAAAATACTTGTAACCTTGTTTTGTCTGATTCTGGTCTGTGGATCCCGATGTGCCGCTTACATTCTATTCCTATCACATGTAGTGACCCAGGATACTTGTTCTTACCAGCCCTCGGCTCTGCTGGACCCCAGCACCGAGTATCCCACCAGCACAATGTCGTGACTCTTGCAGAACTCCAGTAATTTGCTCTGATTGAGGTATATGTGACATTCTACCTATATAGATATAGAATGGATCGTTACTATGTAGAACAGTGAATACCTTGTGTGACAATATAGAGTATTAACCCTTTAAGCCACACCTCTACATGGTTCTGTTTGGTATTGCAGCTCAGCTCCTCTGAAATGAATGGGGTTAAACTGTAATACCACAAGCAGCCTGTGGACAGGTGTGGCGCTGTTTTTGGACATAAGCAGCCATATTTTTCTGGTTCTGGACAAATCTTTTAAGGTCCCGGATATTTTGGGGCGACTTATCTCTAATGGTAGGGATTTTCACCCGGTTGCACACTGGTTTGTACTTCAGTCCTGGCATGCTGAGAATCCGCTCCAGCTGCCTGCGGTTAATGGATCGGACGAGCCCGGCATCTTTGCACGCTTCCAAAGCCTAAAAATCGTGGTTACATAATCAGAGAGATGCTCAACCCAAAATGGAGTCGCCCATCAACCCTCCGATGATCCGGTCCTTATAACTTACCTTCCACGTATCCCGGATATCTGTGTTATGGAAAATCAGCTTCCCGTTTTCATCTTTGGGGTCGGCATCATCTCCAGGCTGGAGGAGAAAAAGCACTGAACTGGGTTACATCACATCTTCTACTCTAGTCACATCCAGATCTGCATTTCTACCAAACCTTGAACTCCACTGGCGTGTGGATAATGAGAGATCCATGTAATCCAGTTGGAGATCCTTCAGAGATTTCTCCAGGGCGGGTCGGACCCTCTCAGGTGTGGTTAGTGCTCCAAAGCTGGAAAACAAATGAACAACTTCATTACAGCAGAAGACCGTTGCCCCCTAGTGGCCATGTTAACAAGAAGAGAGGTGAAACAAGAATATTTTGATTGGTCAGAATTAAAATGTCCTACCTTCCCGGTATAAAACATGTCTTCCCTCTTCACCGTCCCATCAGCAATCTTCGCTCTAATGCCTTGGCCGACCTCAGGCGCCCTCATATATATATAAAGGCGCAGTCAATGTGGCGATATCCGACCTCAATGGCCAGCTTGGTGCTCTCCACCGCCTGTTCTTTGCTGTACTGTGTGTAATAACATTGTCATTCAATGACTTATTGCTTAAAGGGGTTGTATAGGGTTAGAGAAACATGGCTGCTTTCTTCTAAATACAGCGCCACCCTTTTATGCAGGTTGTGTGTGGTACTGCAGCTCAGCTGCCATTCAATTCAATGAGGCTGAGAAGCCATACCACACACAGCCCTACGGACGTGTTAGACAACTCCTTCGACTAACAATTCCCTTGTACAAGTTCACTGTCTGAATAGCTGTGCCACTGAAGATTGTTGGGTGGGCGAGTAAGTCGCCCGCCATGGTGTCCAGACCCATGGGCATGTGTCCTGCCAATCTCTCTGTAGTTATGCCCGTGTTCAACAAGATGCAAATTAGTTGTTCTAATCACTAATTGTGACAATCACAGAGCTGGTTACTGTAGCTTCCCCATAACAGTCCCATAATCGTCCGTCACTGGACCTCCACAACCTATAATGGTGGGCACAGTGTCCCTCTTGTAATAGCCTCAGCAACAGTGCGTCCCCCATAGCAGTGCAGATTATAATAATTCCCCCGTAACAGCGAAGATTACAGGGTATATTGCGTCCCCCATAGCAGTGCAGGATATATTGCGTCCCCATAACAGTACAGGGTATATTGCGTCCCCCATAACAGTGCAGGATATATTGCGTCCCCCATAACAGTGCAGGATATATTGCGCCCCCATAACAGTGCAGGATATATTGCGTCCCCCATAACAGTGCAGGATATATTGCGCCCCCATAACAGTGCAGGATATATTGCGTCCCCCATAACGGCTCCTCCCACAGGAGCGCAGGTGTATTTGTGTGTGCTTAAGCGCTGTATTTTTGCAGTACAAGCGATGCTTTTTGCGTGTATCGGCGTGTTTTGCTGTCCTTTTCCGCCCGCAGGGAAGGCTCGTCGGCCCGCCGTGAACAAAGACGCAGCACTTGCACTGGCTAGTTAGTCCATTGCGTTCTAGGAGTCTTCTTTTGCCGGCAGTATTGCGCAGCGTATTGCATGCACACTTGTGCCCCCCGCAGTGCCCTTTGTGGAGCGTTCTGTGGGGTATTTTCCCTGACCGAAATGCACTGAATGAGTTCTATCCTCTGCGTATTGGGCGTGCGAATCCGCCCGTGTGAAGGAGCGCTCACAGCGCCAGTCACAGCGCCAATAACAGCGCCAATCACAGCGCCGGTCACAGCGCCAATCACAGCGCCGCAGCCATCATGGTAATGCTTACAGTGACAAGCTACGATAGACTGCACTGAGAAATCGCTGGAAGCCGTTGTACCTCCCATCAATACACCCGGGGGCGATGGGTTCTGCCTTGTCGGGTAACCCTGCAGTTGGGTGCAGCTGGCACTAATGCCACAGGTTTGCTGCTGAGCTTGGTGCAGTTCTGTACTCACCGATGGCGGGGCGTAGGTGCCAAATCCAATCACTGGCATCTTATGCCCATCGTTCAGTACAGCACAGGAGTCCGGCTTGAGTGCCATTGTGCCCTGTGCCCGGGTGATGTGTGCTGGAGGGCTGCTCCCATAGATGAGAGCGGTGAGACCTCACTGTAATAGTGCAGTAAGCTCCAGGAAGCCCTGAGACATTGCAGGTTTACAGCATAAAGCCATCCGAAGACGGGGGGCTCCTGCTTTAGTTATGGGGTCCTCTGTGCAGCCTGACAGGTAGTTAACCCCTCAGTGACCAAGCCTTGCTGCACTTTAATGACCAACTAAGTTTTCCGCTTCTTTTCATAGTGGCCTTCCAGCAGCCATCGCTGTCTGATGCTTTGTTGCTGCGGCCACATGAGGGCTGGTGTCAGCGGACAAGTTGTATTTCCAATCATGTTTGGGTATATATATATATATATATATATATATGGTAATAGTGGAACTCTTCTTTTATTCATCTTTTAGGAGGATTGGGGGGGAAATTAATTCGGCATTTTGTTTTTTGGACATCATTCTTACAGCATTTAGTGCGCAGAATAACTCATGTGCGGACGTTCTCCTCCGGTCGGCGCGGTTCTGGCAATGCCGCGTTTATACGTTACTCGAGACAACACCACGCGGTACTCGAGTCTATTCCATTTCCTTCCCCGCATTTTTAGCGCCATTTCTAGCCAATAGACATGCAGGGAAGGCATTACTGCTTCGTGCTGTGATGTGCCAGCCCTCAGCCCTCCAACAGCAGTGAGTGGCTGTCGGGATCAGGTGACCGCCGAGTATATAAAGTCCCGTCCACGGCTCGCCTCACACACGCTGGGAGAGTATAGGGATAGTGCTGCTGTTGCTATAGGGACAGTGTTAGAGTAGGATCCTGTCTACAAGAACCCCAACGGTCCTTCTTAGGACTACGCCTCATTGTGTGCATTACTGTTGTGGCTGGCTGGAAGCAGTAGTGCACCAAGTTTTTTTTTAAGCATCTCGGGCTGTGCAGGCCATTTCAGCTATAGCGTTCTCAGCCTGCAGTGTTTTATGCAGAGTTTTGGAAGGAGCTGCTGCTGATATAGGGAGAGTGTTAGTGTAGGATCCTGTGTTCAAGAACCCCAACGGTCCTTCTTAGGGCTACATCTGACCGTGTGCATTACTGTTGTGGTTGGCTGGGAGTAGTAGTGCATAAACTTTTGTATTACGCAGCTAGGCCTGTTCCCAGGCTGTCAGTAATAGCGTTCTCAGCCTGCAGTGCTGTACAACCAGCTCTCACCGTGATACTGCTCTCTAACATTTCCTATCCTGCTGCGAACGACCTCAGTTATACCGTTCTGTGTCTGCAGTGCATTAGACAGAGGTCTCACCGCTAAACAGTACTGTAATATTACCTGGGCCACTGCAGAGTATTTCAGCTCTGCCACTGTGCAGAGCGTCTCACAATACCCTTTCCTTGGTGGGGTTGAGATCGCCGCAGTTACCAGCACTATCCACTGGCTTTAGAGTCTTCTCCCCCTCCACACAGCCTCTATTATCTACAAGTCTCTGCGAGCGGTAAATTACCCCTAGGTATCAGCGCAAGACAGCGGTCACAGCATAGAGCCGCCGCTATCTACAAGTCTCTGTGTGCGGTGAATTAAGCCACAGTTGTCAGCCCTGTACAGTGGGGTCATTTATTTCGGCCCTGCTCTGTCCTTAATCCGCCATGATGAGGAGTAGGGGTAGGGGTCGAGGACGTGGACACGGACATCCAAATGAGGGTGTGGGCACAGGCCGAGTTCCTGGTCCAGGTGAATCACAGCCAGCTGCTGCGGGATTAGGAGAGAGGCAAGTTTCTGGGGTCCCCAACTTCATATCACAATTTATGGGTCCGCGTGGTAGACCATTATTACAAACTGAGCAGTGTGAGCAGGTCCTGTCGTGGATGGCAGAAAACGCGTCCAGCAATGTATCGACCACCCAGTCTTCTACGCCGTCCACTGCTGCAACTCTGAATCCTCTGGCTGCTCCTCCTTCCTCCCAGCCTCCTCACTCCATGAAAATGACACATTCTGAGCAGGCAGACTCCCAGGAACTGTTCGCGGGTCCCTGCCATGAATGGGAAAAAAGGGTTCCTCTCTCATCTGAGGAGTTTGTCGTGACTGATGCCCAATATCTGGAAAGTTCCCGGGGTCCGGGGGATGAGGCTGGGGACTTCCGGCAACTGTCTCAAGAGCTTTCAGTGGGTGAGGAGGCCGATGACGATGAGACACAGTTGTCTATCAGTGAGGTAGTAGTAAGGGCAGTAAGTCCGAGGGAGGAGCGCACAGAGGATTCGGAGGAAGAGCTGCTGGACGATGAGGTGACTGACCCCACCTGGTTTGCTAAGCCTACTGAGGACAGGTCTTCAGGGGGGAGGCAAGGGCAGCAGCAGGGCAGGTTGTAAGAGGCAGTGGGGTGGCCAGGGGTAGAGGCAGGGCCAGACCGAATAATCCACCAACTGTTTCCCAAAGCACCCCCTTGCAGCAAGCCTCCGTGCAAAGGGCTAGGTGTTCAAAGGTGTGATGTTTTTTAGTGAGAGCGCAGACGACCAATGAACAGTGGTGTGCAACCCGTGTCGCACCAAGATCAGCCAGGGAGCCACCACCACCAGCCTCACCACCACCAGCATGCGCAGGCATATGATGGCCAAGCACCCCACAAGGTGCGACGAAGGACATTCACCGCCTTCGGGTCACACCACTGCCTCTTCCCCTGTGCCCCAGCCTGCCACACAGATCCAATCCCCCTCCCAGGACACAGGCACGAGCGCCTCCCGGCCTGCACCCACACCCTCACTTCCGCTGTCCTCGACCCCATCCAGCAATGTCTCTCAGCGCAGCGTCCAGCTGTCGCTAGCACAAGCGTCGGAGCGAAAGCGCAAATACGTCGCCACCCACCCGCATGCACAAGCTTTAACCGTGCACATTGCCAAATTAATCAGCCTGGAGATGCTGCCGTACAGACTTGTGGAAATGGAGGCTTTCAAAAACATGACGGCCATCCCGCGCTACTCGGTCCCCAGTCGCCACTATTTTTCTCGGTGTGCCATCCCAGCCCTACACCAGCATGTCTCCCGCAACATAAATTGTGCCCTCACCAACGAAGTTACTGGGAAGGTCTACTTACCACGGACACGTGGACAAATACTGGCGGGCAGGGCCACTATATCTCCCTGATGGCACATTGGGTGAACTTGGTGGAGGCTGGGACTGAGTCAGAGCCTGGGACCGCTCACGTCCTACCCACACCCAGAATAGCGGGTCCTACCTCGGTGCTGGTATCTGTGGCGTTTTTTGCCACCTCCTCCAAACTCCCCCCCTCCACCTCCTCTGCCACCTCAACCTCTCAATTAAAAAGTGTGAGCACGTCGCCAGCAGTCAGTAGCGCATGGCGCGGCAGCATAGCGGTGGGCAAGCGTCAGCAAGCCGTGCTGAAACTAATCAGCCAGGTCCTCAGAAACTTTGAGGAGTCTACCCAGATGGTGAGCGGCGATGCGGCAATCATTAGCGTTACCATCCCACTGCTTTGCCTGCTGAAAAGTTCGCTGCTAAGGCCGACGCTTTGCAGTTGGAACAGGAGACGGGGATGACAGTATGTCGCTTGATAGCTAGACCACCCTCATGTCTATATCTCAGCGCGTTTTGGAGGAGGAGGAGAGGGAGGGGGAGGAGGAGGAGGAGGGGGAAGAGACTGCTGGCCACACTGCAGAGGGTACCCATGCTTCTTGCCTCTCATCTTTTCAGCGTGTATGGGCTGAAGAGGAGGAGGAGGATCCTGAAAGTCATCTTCCTAGTGAGGACAGCGATGTGTTGCGTACTGGGACCCTGGCACACATGGCTGACTTCATGTTAGGCTGCCTTTCCCGTGACCCTCGCATTAGACGCATACTGGCCAACACGGATTACTGGGTGTACACCCTTCTTGACCCACGATATAAGGAGAACCTTCCCACTCTCATTCCCGAAGAAGAAAGGGGTACGAGAGTGATGCAATAGCCCAGGGCCCTGGTGGAAAAAGTGATGCTAAATTTCCCATCTGACAGCACTAGTGGCAGAAGACGCAGTTCCGAGGGCCAAGTAGCAGGGGAGTCGCAGGGATCAGGCAGCATGTCCAGCGCAGGCAGGGGAACACTCTCCAAGGCCTTTGCCAGCTTTATGGCTCCCCAGCAAGACTGTGTCACCACTCCCAAGTCAAGGCTGAGTTGGAGGGAGCACTGTAAAAAGATGGTGAGGGAGTACGTAGCCGATCATACCACCGTGCTCCGTGATGCCCCTGCTCCATACAACTGTTGGGTGTCAAAGCTGGACACGTGGCACGAACTTGCGCTGTACGCCCTGGAGGTGTTGGCCTGCCCTGCCGCTAGCGTCTTGTCAGAGAGAGTTTTTAGTGCAGCTGGGAGAATCATCACGGATAAGTGTACTCGCCTGTCAACTGCCAGTGCCGACATGCTTACACTCATAAAGATGAACAAAGGCTGGATTTTCCCAGACTTCTCTTCTCCACCGGCGGAAAGAAGCGGAACTTAATTATTCTTTTCGCTGCAACAGGAGAAAAATGCATCCTCTATCACAACAAAAAAAGGGGTAATTAGCTTTGTCAATCACTCTCGGATATTATTACTCCTCCTCCTCCTAAAAGCTCCTGCATATCATCACGCAGAACTACCAACTTTTCTGCGGCCCAAAAGGCTCTGTTTAAAAGTTTTTTTTACAATTTTTCAAAGTTTCAAAAGTATTGATACTTTAACAGAAACCATTTTTTTTCACAGGGCTGCCTCCAGGCTCTGTTACAAATTAAGCAACAACGTGCTGTATCTTTAATATATGTTTCTGGGTTTCACCTGCCCTCATGGTTGAGCAATTTTTCAGGGGTGCACTTATACTCTTGGTACACAAATTTTTCTGGCCCTCGCCTACACTCTTGGTAACCAAATATTTTCAGGGGTTCGCCTACACTTTTGCTACAGAAATGTTACTGGGGTCTGCCTATAGCTTTTCTACTGAATGGTTTGAGGGGTTCGCCTATACTTTTGCTACAGAAATGTTTCAGGGGTCCGCCTATACTTTTGCTACAGAAATGTTACAGGGGTCCGCCTATAGTTTTTGATATGTTGTTTTTGATATGATTTTATAGTCATGTTTTTAATTTTTGCACTTTAGATTGTGTTATAGACGTCTTAAGAATATCTGAGGGGTGACTTTCAGACTTGCTTGACAGCTGGAGCCTTGGAGAGGTGGGTGAAATATGCCAGTTGGAATCATTGGTGGAGTGGAAATATAGCTATAGTTTTGATGGCGTTATATACAATCATTGTCAAAAACCCATCCCTCCCCTAGAAGTTGTCGGCTGAACCTTTCTCTGTGTGATTGTAATGTTGTTATAAGTAAGGGATTACAATATCAGAGCAAAAGCATCATTTATTGTGAAGAACTAACTCCTTGTAGGAAGGTACCCTGTTGTACCGCCTCTAGCTTGGATACATGACGTGATACCGGTGGCCATACAGGCCCTAGTACCCTGTTGTACCGCCTCTAGATTGTACAAAAGGTGTGATATGGGTGGGTGGGCATGGAGGCTCTAGTACCCTGTTGTGCAGTGACTGGGAACCAGGCCTTCGACCAAGGGGACAGCAGGGTATATTTTGGCAGACAGTTCACGGTGGCTCAACCGTCTCCCTCTTTCCAACATGGCCAAAGGATAGACTATCCCACGCGCCGGGGGAGATTAAGGGGATTTAACTTAAATATCCCAAAAGTGTCCTTATTTGTCATCGTGACACCAGTGCCCCTGTAAAAGTGACAAATCACCCACCCAGAATAAAGATCAGTCCACAACAAAGTGCTTTTCACAACGGTTTCCTTTTACTCATGGCTAACTTGGTTAACTTGGTTATTTGCAATTACCAACAGTTCACTTGAATTGTGCAAGTATGGCATTCAGAGCTTCAGAATAAACCTTCTAGAATTGGCATTTCTTGACTCATTCGGATTAAAGTACAGTTCTTCTTCCAAGGCGCACACATCCTCAGTCGCAGTTATCTGTGGGACGCTTTTCTTGAGTAAAACTCTCTTAAACATCACGTTTCTTTCTGTGGCTAATGACAATCTTCCTGGTTTCCTTAAGCTGGTGGCCTTGCATTCTCACACCTACTCCTTATCTGCATCTTTTGCATTCCTTTTCCCGGAGGGGATGAACTTCCCATGAGGATAGACTTCGTCCAGACTCAGCCCTGGCAGGAGCAGCCCTTCTCTCCTCTGTCTCCATTCTCTCTACCTCACTTTTCCTCCATCAACTCCTGTCTCTTCTTCTCTCACACTTTCTCTAACTCTCTAACTCCTCCCACTAACACCTGACATATTACAGGTGGGCAAGCAGGCTCTAATTCCCTGTTGTACCGCCTCTAGCTTGGTTATAAAATGTGATATGGGCAGGCATGGAGGCTTTAGCACACTGTTATACCACCTCTAGCTTGGACACAAGATGTAATACGGGTCGGCATGGAGGCTCTAGTACCCTGTTGGGCCGCCTCAAGCTTGGAACCTTCAGGCCGTTAACAGACAAAACTTTGCTGAATCCATACAGTCCTTTCTGTACCCTATCTCTCTCCTCTCCTGTCCCAACCTGGCTGCCGCACATTACAATACGCATTAAGCAGCACCCCCCCCCCCCCCCACCGTGACCCAGACCGTTCGGTGCAGACCATGGAAACCAATGCTCATGCCCCAAACGCGCTTCATTCTGGGGTGCTCTAGATGTTCTGAATGGCTGTAGACTTTCTCCACTTTAAATTAATGCTCAGAATCTACAACCTCGCCCTCCACCATGCCAAACAAGTCTATATCACCTCTCATCTCCTCACTATCGCACAACCCTAAATGACTCTTTGACACTTTTCACTCCCTTCTCAGCCCTAAACCGCAGCCCCCGGTGATGGATCTCAGTGCTGAAGAGCTGGCTGCTTACTTCCAAAAGAAAATCGATAACACCCAGCAGGAAATAAACTCCCAACCCCAGACTAGCCCTGACCCTACTCTTGTCAGCACTGCATCTAGCTCCTGCTCACTGCCTGTGCTCAGACCAACAACAGAGGAAGAAGTCTCCAGATTGCTTTCCTCTGCTCGCCCCACCACCCACACTAGCGACCCTTTTCCCTCACACCTTCACCGGTCCCTCTCCTCAGTGGTCATCTCCCATCTCACTGCTATTATTGAACTTTTCTCTGACCTCTGGCATCTTCCCCTCCTCATTCAAACACGCTATCAAATTCCCACTACTTAAGAAACCCAATCTTGACCCTACTGATGCTGCCAACTACCGACCCATCTCCAACCTCCCCCTCATCTCCAAACTACTAGAACGCCTGGTTTACTCCCACCTTATAAGTTCTTTATCAGAACACTCTCTTCTTGACCCTCTACAGTCCGGCTTCCGCCCCCTACACTCGACAGAAACCGCACTGACTAAAGTGTCAAACAACCTCCTGACGGACAAATCGAGGAATGACTACTCCTTACTGATCTTCCTCGATCTCTCTGCAGCATTGGACCCTGTTGACCACAAACTTCTCCTTAGTATGCTTCTCTCCTGGTTCTCTTCCTACCTATCTGACCGCTCCTTTAGTGTCTGCTTTGCTCACTCTACCTCCCCTCCTGTTCGCCTTGCTGTTGGGGGACCCCAGGGCTCGGTCCTCTGCCTCCTCCCCTCTTCTTCCCCCTGCTGTTGGGGTCCCGCAGGGCTTGGTCTTTAGCCCCCTCCTCTTTCCCTTGCTGTTGGGGTCCCCCACTGGGCTCAGTCCTCTGCCCCTTCCTCTTTTACATCTACACATCCCCTATTGGACAAACCATCAGGAGTTTTGGCTTTCAGTACCATCTCTTTGCTGACAACACCCAGTTATTCACCTCTTCGCATGACATCACAGCACCGGTCCTTCAGAACATCACCGACTGTCTGTCCACTGTCTCTAAAACTATGTCCTCTCTGTCTAAAACTGAACATCTAAAAAACTGACCTGCTGGTGGTTCCACCCTCCACTAACCGACCTCCTCCTGACATCTCCATCTCAGTGTGTGGCACCATAAACTTGGGGCCAAAAAGAGGTCTGATTGGACGCCCCCTCCTGGCCGGAGTCGCACTTTGGACAAATACATAGACTCCTTTAGGCATGCAGTGCAATCCACTATACTGGACAAGCATGGAAGTGAAACATTTAATATCAATATGCAGGAAAGAAGGGCCATCCATGCACTTAAGAGCACAAGGAAATCACAATTAAGCCTGCAGATAAGGCTGGTGCTATAGTCCTCATGAACACATCGGACTACAAAAAGGAAGCAAACAGACAGCTGATGGACACCAGATACTACACTAAACTGAATCAAGACCCGACTCAGACATATGTGAGGGAATTGAGAAGGGTCATTAGAAGCCTGTCTGTGGGCTCCACAAAACTTCTGGACTTGATACCGGAGAACCCCAAGGTTGGAACATTCTACATGCTTCCAAAACTACACAAAGCTGACAACCCAGGGAGGCCGATTATCTCAGGTGTGGGAACCCTCACTAAAGGAATCTCAGGATGGGTGGAAGGCATCGAAAACCAGTGGTGAGAAACACAACCAGCTACCTGCAAGACACCACGGACCTACTGAACAAACTGTCAACTGTAGGTCCCCTCCCCAATGGCACCATCCTGGCCACTATGGATGTGGAATCCTTGTATTCCAACATCCCACAGGAAGATCGACTGACCGCCTGCCAGGCGCACCTTGAGGCCAATGGGGTCGCCTCTGACACAGTGCTACAACTCACAAGATTCATCCTCACACACAATTATTTCTCCTTTGGCAAACAGATATTCCTGCAGCTCACAGGGACTGCCATGGGCAGTAAAATGGCACCACAATATGCCAACCTTTTTATGGCAAAACTGGAGAGTGACTTTCTGGCCTCTTGCCCCAGCAAACCATTGGCCTACTTCCGCTACATTGATGACATCATAATCATCTGGACCAACACCGAACAAGAACTAATAAAATTCCATGAAGATTCAATGCATTCCCCCCCACCATAAACCTGACATTAAGCTACTCGTATACCGAAATCAACTTTTTGGACACCACCATAAAGATTTCAAATAACTCAATACAGACATCCCTATACCGAAAACCGATTGATCGGCCCACATACCTCAGATGGGACAGTTACCATCCTAAACACATCAAACAGTCCATCGTCTACAGCCAGGCCATCAGATACAACCGGATCTGCTCCAACCCGACAGACAGAGAGGAACATTTGTACCATCTTAAAAGAACATTTATAAATCAGGGCTACCATCCCACCTCAACTGATGACCAAATCACCAGAGCCACCAGGATACCCAGAAATCAACTACTCCAATACAAGGAGAAGGAAAGAAACAATCGTGTGCCTATAGTAGTGACCTACAATCCGCAACTAGAGATATTAAGGAAAACCGCAAAGAAACTCCACCATACCTACACAAGGATGACCGTCTGAAAACCATATTCCTGGACCCTCCGCTTCTGTGTTACAGGCAACCTCCTAACTTGAGGAACTTTATAATCAGGAGTGCATTGTCCTCTGACACACAAAAAGGAACTTATCCCTGTAATGTAAGGAGCTGTAAGACCTGCTGACATGTACGGACCGCCGACAGGATACGGATCCCCAACACACAGCAGGGCTATAAGATCCCGGGGACATTCACATGTTCCTCGTCCAATGCTGTGTACCTGATCCTGTGCAGTAAATGTCCTGTTGGAGCCTTTATGTTGGAGAAACAGGACAGAAACTGAAAGCCAGGATGAGATCTCATCGCCACACGATTGAACACAGAAGAAGAGAATTACCTGTGGCCGAACACTTCTCTAACCATGGACATGACATAGGAGATATGAGAGTTTTGATATTGAAGGGGGGTTTCACGTCACAAAAGCACAGAAGAATTTGGGAATATAAATTGATAACAACCTTTGACACGCTGAATACGGGGTTAAATTATTCCCCAGGATTTATGCGTGAATGGGAAGTGTGAGACTTGATTGCACAGATAAGACCCCCATCAACAGTAATTCAGGGACCATAAACTTTCACTCCCTTATCAGTGTTTAGCTAAAAATGTTTGTGTATCTCTTATAACAATTCAAGCCTGTTGACCTTTCCCCCCCCCCCCTCCAACAGTAATTTAGGGACCATAAAACTTTCACTCCGCTATCAGTGCCTAGACAAAAAAAGTTTGTTTTCTGGTTTGCAGAATTCCTTTTAAGTGCGAACCAATCACATCCATATCTGTGCCTTGTCATAAGTATGTATATATATATATATCCATATCTGTGCCTTGTCATAAGTATGTATGTTATAAGTGTGTATAAATATGCATGCCTCTTCAGATCCATTCCATTTAAGCCGGAAGAAGTACCCTGCGTTGGTACGAAAGCTCGCTATTATTACATCATGTATTTTTGTTAGCCATTAAAAGGTATCATATCTACAAGATTACGTCGTTTCTCTTGCTGAGAACAATCACATTTTGCTCTACTGGCTAACACGGTACCAGATCTTTGTTACCATAACTACCAACATGCCCGCTGCCTTGGGGTTATATTTTACTCTGATCTCTCCTTCACCCGCCTATATCCAATCTCTCGCCCGAACATGTCAGCCGCACCTCAAGAACATCGCAAGAATTTGCCCTTTACGCACTAAAAACTCTCACTGTCGCCTCATCCACTCTCGGCTCAATTATTGCAACTCGTTGCTGATCGGCCCCCCTGCACCAGACTCTACCCTCTCCAATCCATCCTGAATGCGGCAGCCAGGCTCATCTTCCTGTCCAGCCGCTACTCGGACGCCTCTGCCCTGTGCCAGTCACTGCACTGGCTGCCCATTACATACAGAATTCAATTTAAACTCACCACCTTCATCCATAAACCCTCCACAGTGCAGCGCCCCCAATATTGTATCCCTCATCCACAGCGCAGCGCACCCCTACATTGTATCCCTCATCCACAGCCCCACCCTACATTGTATCCCTCATCCACAGCACCACTCTACATTGTATCCCTCATCCACAGCACCACCCTACATTGTATCCCTCATCCACAGCACCACTCTACATTGTATCCCTCATCCACAGCACCACCCTACATTGTATCCCTCATCCACAGCACCACCCTACATTGTATCCCTCATCCACAGCACCACCCTACATTGTATCCCTCATCCACAGCACCGCCCTACATTGTATCCCACATCCACAGCACCACGCCGCCCCACATTGTATCCCTCATCCACAGCGCAGCGCCCCCCTATATTGTATCCCTCATCCACAGCGCAGCGCACCCCTACATTGTATCCCTCATCCACAGCACCACCCTACATTGTATCCCTCATCCACAGCACCACTCTACATTGTATCCCTCATCCACAGCACCACCCTACATTGTATCCCTCATCCACAGCACCACCCAACATTGTATCCCTCATCCACAGCACCACTCTACATTGTATCCCTCATTCACAGCACCGCGCCGCCCTACATTGTATCCCTCATCCACAGCGCCGCACCGCCCTACATTGTATCCCTCATCCACAGCGCAGCGCCCCCTACATTGTATCCCTCATCCACAGCGCCGCACCGCCCTACATTGTATCCCTCATCCACAGCGCAGCGCCCCCTGCATTGTATCCCTCATCCACAGCACCGCGCCGCCCTACATAGTATCCCTCATCCATAGCACCGCGCTGCCCTACATTGTATCCCTCATCCACAGCACCGCGCCGCCCTACATTGTATCCCTCATCCACAGCACCGCACCGCCCCACATTGTATCCCTCATCCACAGCACTGCACTGCCCTACATTGTATCCCTCATCCACAGCACTGCACCGCCCTTCATTGTATCCCTCATCCACAGCACTGCGCCACCCTACATTGTATCCCTCATCCACAGCACCGCACCACTCTACATTGTATCCCTCATCCACAGCACTGCACCGCCCTACATTGTATCCCTCATCCACAGCACCGCACCACTCTACATTGTATCCCTCATCCACAGCACTGCACCGCCCTACATTGTATCCCTCATCCACAGCACCGCACCACTCTACATTGTATCCCTCATCCACAGCACTGCACCGCCCTACATTGTATCCCTCATCCACAGCGCAGCGCCCCCTACATTGTATCCCTCATCCACAGCACCGCGCCGCCCTACATAGTATCCCTCATCCATAGCACCGCCCTGCCCTACATTGTATCCCTCATCCACAGCACCGCGCCGCCCTACATTGTATCCCTCATCCACAGCGCCGCACCGCCCTACATTGTATCCCTCATCCACAGCGCAGCGCCCCCTACATTGTATCCCTCATCCACAGCACCGCGCCGCCCTACATTGTATCCCTCATCCACAGCACCGCGCTGCCCTACATTGTATCCCTCATCCACAGCACCGCGCCGCCCTACATTGTATCCCTCATCCATAGCACCGCGCTGCCCTACATTGTATCCCTCATCCACAGCACCGCGCCGCCCTACATTGTATCCCTCATCCACAGCACCGCACCACTCTACATTGTATCCCTCATCCACAGCACTGCACCGCCCTACATTGTATCCCTCATCCACAGCACCGCGCCACCCTACATTGTATCCCTCATCCACAGCACCGTGCCACCCTACATTGTATCCCTCATCCACAGCACCGCACCGCCCTACATTGTATCCCTCATCCACAGCACCGCGCCGCCCTACATTGTATCCCTCATCCACAGCACCGTGCCACCCTACATTGTATCTCTCATCCACAGCACCGCGCCACCCTACATTGTATCCCTCATCCACAGCACCACCCTACATGGTATCCCTCATCCACAGCGCCCCCCTACATTGTATCCCTCATCCACAGCGCCCCCCTACATTGTATCTCTCATCCACAGCACCGCGCCGCCCTACATTGTATCCCGCATCCACAGCGCCCCCCTACATTGTATCTCTCATCCACAGCACCGCGCCGCCCTACATTGTATCCCTCATCCACAGCGCCCCCTACATTGTATCTCTCATCCACAGCACCGCACTGTCCTACAGTGTATCCCTCATCCACAGCACCGCCCTACATTGTATCCCTCATCCACAGCGCCCCCTACATTGTATCTCTCATCCACAGCACCGCCCTACATTGTATCCCTCATCCACAGCGCCCCCTACATTGTATCTCTCATCCACAGCACCGCACTGTCCTACAGTGTATCCCTCATCCACAGCACCGCCCTACATTGTATCCCTCATCCACAGCGCCCCCTACATTGTATCTCTCATCCACAGCGCCGCCTTACATTGTATCCCTCATCTCAATCCACCGCCCAGCCCGCACCCTCTGCTCCGCTAATGAAATCAGGCTGAGCGCCCCTTTAATTTGAACCTCTTATTCCCACCTCCAAGACTTCTCCAGAGCAGCACCAGTCCTCTGGACGGCGCTACTAAAAGCTATCCAGGCAATCCCCGACACACACAACTTCAGGCGTGCTCTAAAAATGTACCTCTTCAGGGAGGCATACCATATCCCCTAAACCAAACGCCTCTGTACTCCCCCTGATAATATGTTCCCTGACATACCGACTGCACTCCCTGCCAGTCGCTATTAACTACCCCCTGCAGTCATACTGATGCAGCCACTATATGGCCTGACCACTGTTTATGTGTATAGCATCCCGCACTCTCCACCCCGCCATACCATGCCCATCTCCACCCCGCCATACCATGCCCATCTCCACCCCGCCATACCATGCACATCTTCAGCCACTATACCTTCTGTATCTTCCCATTATCTGTAGTCTGTAAGCTCGTTGGAGCACTGCACCCCTACTGTCTTAATCAATCGATTACTTCATGTAGCCGTGGTTTTTGTAACTCTGTTTCTTGTATCTGTTTTTTTCTGGTTTGTAAGCGCTACACAATATGTTGGTGCTATTTAAATAAAGGTTATTATTAGACCCTGTTGTAGACCTCTAGCCTTAATACAAGATGTGATACGGGCAGGCATGGAGGCTCTAGTACCCTGTTGTACCGCCTCTAGCTTGGATACAAGATGTGATACACGCAGGCATGGAGGCTCTAGTACCCTGTTGTACCACCTCTACCTTGGATACAAGATGTGATATGGGCGGGCATGGAGGCTCTAGTACCCTGTTGTATCACCTCTAGCTTGGATACAAGATGTGATACGGCGGGCATGGAGGCTCTAGTGCCCTGTTGTACTGCCTCTAGCCTTAATACAAGATGTGATACAGGTGGGCATGGAGGCTCTAGTACCCTGTTGTACCGCCTCTAGCTTGGATACAAGATGTGATACAGGCAGGCATGGAGGCTCTAGTACCCTGTTGTACCGCCTCTAGCTTGGATACAAGATGTGATATGGGGGGCATGGAGGCTCTAGCACCCTGTTGTACCGCCTCTAGCTTGGCTACAAGATGTGATACAAGGGGCATGGAAGCTCTAGTACCCTGTTGTACCGCCTCTAGCTTGGCTACAAGATGTGATATGGGCGGGCATGGAGGCTCTAGTACCCTGTTGTACCGCCTCTAGCCTTAATACAAGATGTGATATGGGGGGCATGGAGGCTCTAGTACCCTGTTGTACCGCCTCTAGCTTGGATACAAGATGTGATATGGGGGGCATGGAGGCTCTAGTACCCTGTTGTACCGCCTCTAGCTTGGATACAAGATGTGATATGGGTGGGCATGGAGGCTCTAGTACCCTGTTGTACCGCCTCTACCTTGGATACAAGATGTGATATGGGGGGCATGGAGGCTCTAGTACCCTGTTGTACCCCCTCTAGCTTGGATACAAGATGTGATACAGGCAGGCATGGAGGCTCTAGTACCCTGTTGTACCGCCTCTAGCTTGGATACAAGATGTGATACAGTGGGCATGGAAGCTCTAGTACCCTGTTGTACCGCCTCTAGCTTGGCTACAAGATGTGATATGGGGGGCATGGAGGCTCTAGTACCCTGTTGTACCGCCTCTAGCTTGGCTACAAGATGTGATACGGGGGGGGGGGCATAGAGGCTCTAGTACCCTGTTGTACCGCCTCTAGCTTGGATACAAGATGTGATACGGGCAGGCATGGAGGCTTTAGTACCCTGTTGTACCGCCTCTAGCTTGGATACAAGATGTGATACGGGGGGGGGCATAGAGGCTCTAGTACCCTGTTGTACTGCCTCTAGTTTGGATACAAGATGTGATATGGCGGGTATGGAGGTATACAGGTTCTGTATGGTATCCTACGGCATATGACTCTACACTTGCTGTAACTGAGCCTCTAGATCGTACAAACTTGTAGGCTGGTGAAGTTGGCGTCCCAGATGTTCCCATACATGTTCTATTGGTGATAAATCTGGTGACCGGGCAGCTACAGAAGTGTGACAATGTTGTGGGGGCTCCTGTGACCCCCTTGTGTGTGCGGCTGAGCATTATCCTGCTGGAAGCCACCATGAGAGGAACACATGTGGCTGCAGGATGTCCTGAACATATCGCTGAGCTGTCATTATTCCTTGTACCACTACTACGGGGGACCGACTGTTGCATGCGATGCCCCCCAGACCATCACACAAGTAACGGGCAGTATGCCGCTCCACATCAAAGCCAGGATTAAGGCGCTCCCCCCAAGGTCTCCAGACATAATCTTCTCTGTCGTCCGTACCCAAACTAAACCTGGATTCATCACTGAAGACAACCCAGTTCCACTCCATTGTGTCCAGTTTCATCGTTCACTACATCACTACAGAGGCGACAGTGGGTGTCAGAGGCCGTACATGTAATGGGGGCGACGGTGGGTGTCAGAGGCCGTACATGTAATGGGGGCCGTGAGGGCAAATGTCCTTCAGCTAAGTGCCTGGAAATGATTCCAACAGACAATGGTATAACAATGGCGCCACCTGTCTCTGGATGGCGGACAACTAAACAGTTGGAGCTGCTGGTGCTTGTCAGACAATCAGACGATCTTCTCTACTGGTGTTCTGTCGGAGAGAGGGGGGTTGGTCCTGAGCTCGGCCACCTTGTGTACCCTCACACATCCACTGGTCCCAACACCTCCTAACAGTCTGATTATAACAGTCCCGGTGGGAACAATTCATCGATGCGACCATCCAGCTTCCCACATCCCAATAATGCGCCCCCCTCTCAGACTCTGGTAAGGCAGTGAAATCTCTTCTCTGCGTTATAGAGGCGTATAGAAATCAACAAGCTCTACACAAGGGGAAGAAGAGGTCACTACACACAAGGGGCCTCCGAGAGCCTTTTATAGCCAAGGGTGGAACACTTTTAGGGTCTCTGGTGACAAAACCGTTCATCTAATTGCAGCATCCGAGGAGCAGGCCCACAGCCGAGGAGACAGCGTGGCAGAGAAAGGCCTTGTCACGGGGCTCTACCATCTCCTCCCTGGGGGTATCTAGAGACCCAAACCCGTTAGCACTGGGGGAGATCACAGGGGTAGGAACCGGAGGTTACCTTAAGTCCAGTTGTCACTCGTGACGCCATCGTTCCATCCTCTGTGGCAGATATCTCAGATGTAATAAAGTAGTCCACACACAGGGTATCTGAACAACAACTGGGAATGGTCGATTCTGTTAGTTTACTGAAAACTCTTGAACTTAGATCCAAATAAACAGTCTTTGTACAGAAACAACAAGTAATAGTGGTGCAACTGGGAGGATTCGTGGGGCATCTGGATAATCCACAATCCAAGGTATCGGTGGAATTCCTCTCCCGGCAAACTCTCACTCTCTCTTTCCTCGCTGTGAAGTGGTTTGTCCTTCTCTCAGCGCTCATCAGAAACACTGAGGTCTCCTGGGTCGAATGGCCAGGCTGAGCATAAAGAAGTCCCTAGGCTTCCTCCATATTCTCCAAACACAAGCCGATGTCACAGCCTCTCTGCAGTGCCGGAATGACACCCTCACTCATGGACACCCTGCTTCTCCTTCACTCACGGACACCCTGCTTCTCCTTCACTCACGGACACCCTGCTTCTCCTTCACTCACGGACACCCTGCTTCTCCCTCACTCACGGACACCCTGCTTCTCCCTCACTCACGGACACCCTGCTTCCCCTTCACTCACGGACACCCTGCGTCTCCTTCACTCACGGACACCCTGCTTCTCCCTCACTCACGGAAACCCTGCTTCTCCTTCACTCACGGACACCCTGCTTCTCCCTCACTCACGGACACCCTGCTTCTCCCTCACTCACGGACACCCTGCTTCCCCTTCACTCACGGACACCCTGCGTCTCCTTCACTCACGGACACCCTGCGTCTCCCTCACTCACGGACACCCTGCTTTCCCTTCACTCACGGACACCCTGCTTCCCCTTCCTCCTCTCTCTTTCTTTCTTTCTCTCCTTCTCCTTTTTTGCACTTGCACTCTTGCAAACCCATATATATATAACATGATCACAAACGATACATTAAATATGATACATTTTCCAGACAGGACAGAACATACCAGATTTTAACCCCTTCAGTCCTGCAAACATCCAGCACACATAAATCTAATGTATTCCACAAACAAGACATTGACACGAGACAGACATAGAACATTGTGGAGGGGCCCCACTAACTCTGGACCACTACATAATCACACCACAACTCTCATCATGTACATATCTGCCTGAGATAGAACTGCATGCCGAGTTTTGTAGAAACATGAGCGCTTCTAGGGGCGGGATTGTTTTTGACAAAGTGTGTATGTATGAGGGTATATGTTTATTCATGTTGGGTAGGAGACTGTAGAAGGTTTGGACTGTGAGTGGAAACCTATCCTGATAAGGTGCAAGGGTGGAGTTCTCCATTGGGGGGATTGCTTAGCTTATCATGCTTGACTTGACGCTTGAGTTCCGATTTGCTGGACCGGGGGTCCTCCCTCCGGTGATCAGCATCCCCCGAGTATAAGCAGTGAGCCTGGAATTCTCTTGGAGCACCTAGGGTGCAGTCTCTGAAAGGTTTTGTGTACTTTGCTGTTGAAGTCGCTGCGCATATACGGTTCACACAGTACTGTGCTCAACACCGGCCACTAGGGGGCACTCATTTGACAGAGAACCGATTTCTCATCATTATTCAGCATATACTACAGTATTTATTGAACACGTAGTAAATCTTCTTAAAGGTATAGGAAGTAACGCACACAATGGATCTGATTGTGGGAGGGGTCAGTGTTAGTATTCATCATTGAAGGGGTACTGCGGATGGTCCTTCCACCTACGCAGAAATAAAACAAACAAACAAAAACAACTTTATTGGGATATAGTTCAAGGAGTATAACAGTCAGTGTAGGTGGAGTTGCACAGGCTGCCATTACACGTGTGTCCTGTAGGGGTCACTGTGTCTCTGTACACCAGTAGCGATTAGTTCTAGAGTATTGTTTCTCCTTAGGGAGAGCACCTAGAAGGTGTGGGAGGAGACTTATAAGGTCGTGCATGCTCCTCTGGGAAATATGCAAATGGCATAATAAAACAATACCTCTGCAGCGCCGCCCCACAGAACCCGATCTCCATGCTGTATAGTCGTATAGACCGTCCTGCATAACACAACTGACAGCTGGATTATAGGAAGGGCAGAAGGGGCAAATGTCCAGGAGCCTCCAGCGCACTGGTATTGGACTCATAAAGCCCCAGGCATTGAGCACCGTTATCTGGGCATTGTCAATTAGGCACAGTATGGCGATATCATTAGAGCACTCTGTGGCCATATTATTAGGACAGGCATTATTAGGGCACAAGATGGAAATACTATTAGGCACCGCAGCCAATAGGATTAGGGCGCTGTATGGGAATATTAGGGTACTTTTTGGAGATATTATTAGAGCGCTATGTGTACAATATCACAATATTATTAGAGCATTGTGTGGCAATATTATTGGGGCACTCTAGGGCCATATTAGTAGTATACTATATGGTTATATTATCATATAACCCCAGGGGACTGTCCTGACACAACCCATAAGGGATGCCAACTTCCAGCTCGGGCATTTCTTTCACATGTAGAGCAGCCTAGAGTTCCATGGCACCACCCATGTGGCAGACTATAGTGACACTTGGGGATTATACTCACATCAGCAGGCTGACGTAACGGACATTTCTATTCCGCCCCTCCAGGCGGCCCATGTCTTCTTTTGAGAGCTGGAAATCCAGAACCTGGAACAAAAGCAGATGCTTCAGGCCACAGTGAAGAAGAACTCCAGCCACTATGGATACTACCCATCATGCCACAGGGTGGCCTCAGATTTCATATTCACTATGGTGCTGGAGGAGCTTTCTTTGCTCATTGTCACCCCCTGCTGGGCAATGTATTGTATATGAACATGCAGGAAGAGTGGGGGAAGGGAAGAGACAACTGCTCGGACCTTATTTCTGACTCTATGGTTGTCAGGGTCTCACCAGTACCTGTAAATTCTGCTGGATCCTGGCTGGAGTGAAGCTCTTTGCAAGTGCGACGATCCCCCTCTGTAGCAGGTACCGCAGTGCCACCTGGGCGGGGGTCCGACCCTGTGTATCCGCTACTGATTTCAGAACGGGATCCTCCAGGACTGCAGGTAAGTCTTTATCTATCCTATATATACAGAACAGCAGATTAACGGACCTGCAGCAATCATGCTATATCCCATCAGGCTACCTATAAAAGGTACCTACCCCCAAGCTTCATCCCGGCTGGACCCCAGGGCGCTATACGCCACCAGCACGATGTCATGTGACTTGCAGAACTCCAGCAGCTTGCTTTGGTTCAGGTATAGGTGACACTCTACCTACAGAGGACGGACCAGAATGTCAGCGGCGTTGGCAACCATAAGCACTATTCATCCTGAGCCTGCTGGTTCATGAGCAAGGCACCAGGAGGACCGTCGGCGTGCCCAGCAGGCAGGGACCGAAGGCTTGATTCCAATCTCTTTAGGCATACGATAGAGCGACACATTTAGGTATCGGAATGATCCCCCCCTCTGGATACATTAGTGTACAGACAGTAAAGAGACGTAAGACATTTAAAAAGGCGCAGGAACGGTGGGCGGTGTGTCGTCATCTACCGGCAGCGGCGTACGTCTCTCCGACAGCTCCCTTACAAGCAGCATTGCAATGGCTTATTCAGACGACCGTTCGCTAAAACACTCACCGCAGCGCAACGTATTTGCGCATGAATGAGATTCTTGAGGCAGATCTGCGCGGCCGCTCATAGTCCTGTACTCTTTGTGCACGCAGGGCCAGTTCACACGCGCACCCGACACACTGTGTCCGTGAATTAAAGGGCTAATTAGCCTAATGAGGTCCAATAGAGGATGAATAGAAGTATTAGTGATTTGTCTGCCTGAGCTCTGCCGCAGGATCACATGGCGGACCCCCCTAGGAATAGTTCATTATAAGTCAAAAACACAAGGGAGAACCATAACCAATTAGTTATAGGTCAATTAGCCCCGCAGATCCCGGCGAGCAAACAAACTGCAATTAGCTAAATAAACAGTAATAAAATAATAATCCTTGATTGATTAATTAATTGTGCGCCGGGGTGATTAAATTCATATAGATAGGGAGTTATAGGAAGATTAGACCAAAATCTAATTGGATAAACCTAAAAACCCACTTTCATAAAACACTGTGATCAGAAGTAATTGACATCCACAAAAAGAATATAGGATTAAAAAAATTGCATTATATAAATTAAAAAAAACAGAACCCCGCTGTTACATCCGCACTAAAACGCCTCAGAGCAGACGCAGGATTCTGTCCTTAAAACCGCAATCATTCACATAGTGTTTGCAAAGACCAATTGCACCTCTCCAGGCAATGATGGAAGGACCCCTGTCCCTTACTAATGAGGGAAAGTGGGGAAAAGCAGGGTGATCGTTCTGATAAGGTCGGCCCGACTGTCTTCATCTGGTGACTTGGCTATCCCTGATCAGGAATCTGGAGAGATACACAAAACACACATAGAACACGACACTGTTCACACACACTCTGTACCCAAAACAGGACTGCACAAAAAAGCACACGTCTGGCCACCTCCACAGGCATATCAAACACGTCACTGTTCACACCTACATACATGGTTGTGTATACAACATAACAAGGAACCCCATCCAGAGCTAACATGCTTGTAGATGGAATAGCATAGCCAGTCCAAGTGTCCTCACATCAGGGGAATAGAGAATCAGTCACCGTGCTGGCATAGGGAACAGTGTCAGGCATCACCCATCTGACACACACATAGGACATCAGATGTCAGGGGGCACACCTGCCCAGGCATAGGCAGAAACCTGTGAGCCACCTGCACCTGTGTGGTCACCGTACCACACACTACATAAGGCACGCACCCCAGAATGCAAGGAGGGGAGGGACAGCAGGTGTCCAGACCGTCTTCAGGGAGCACTGATAGCGGAAAGCCTTCAGAGGAGGTGAGGGGAGCGCCGCATAGTATGAAATTAGCTGCAGATGCACGGCTGATTTTCAGTCAAAATCTGCACCAATGATAGATTTTGACTGTTTTTTTAGATGCAGAAATGCTGCAGAAATTCCCACTGTGGACATTCCGCATCATATTCGCCATGTGTAAACATACACTAACTCAGCTTGATTTATGCTGCCACTTACAGAGCGGCTTCAGTAGTAATAGTGTCCCCCTTGTGGTCCTCAGTAGTAATAGTGTCCTCCACAGTGGCCCCAATAGTAAAAGTGTCCCCCACAGTGGCCCCAGTAGTCATAAGGACCCTCACAGTGGCCCTCAGTAGTAATAGTGTCCCCCACAGTGGCCTTCAGTAGCAATAGTGATCCCCACAGAAGCCATCAGTTGTCACAGTGTCCACCACAGTGACCCTAAGTAGTAATAGTGTCCCCTGTAGTGACCCTCAGTAGTAAATGTGACCCCCACAGTGACCCTCAGTAGTAATAGTGTCCCCCACAGGGACCCTCAGTAGTAATAGTGTCCCCACAGGGACCCTCAGTAGTAATAGTGACCCCACAGGGACCCTCAGTAGTAATAGTGACCCCCACAGTGACCCTCAGTAGTAAGTGTCCCCACAGGGACCCTCAGTAGTAATAGTGTCCCCCACAGGGACCCTCAGTAGTAATAGTGACCCCCACAGGGACCCTCAGTAGTAATAGTGACCCCCACAGTGACCCTCAGTAGTAAATGTCCCCTATAGTGACCCTCAGTAGTAATAGTGTCCCCACAGGGACCCTCAGTAGTAATAGTGTCCCCCACAGTGACCCTCAGTAGTAATACTGACCCCCACAGTGACCCTCAGTAGTAAATGTCCCCTATAGTGACCCTCAGTAGTAATAGTGTCCCCACAGGAACCCTCAGTAGTAAAAGTGTCCCCCACAGTGACCCTCAGTAGTAATAGTGTCCCCCACAGTGACCCTCAGTAGTAATAGTGTCCCCCACAGTGACCCTCAGTAGTAATAGTGTCCCCACAGGGACCCTCAGTAGTAATAGTGTCCCCCACAGTGACCCTCAGTAGTAAATGTCCCCTATAGTGACCCTCAGTAGTAATAGTGTCCCCACAGGAACCCTCAGTAGTAATAGTGTCCCCCACAGTGACCCTCAGTAGTAAATGTCCCCTATAGTGACCCTCAGTAGTAATAGTGTCCCCACAGGAACCCTCAGTAGTAATAGTGTCCCCCACAGGGACCCTCAGTAGTAATAGTGTCCCCACAGTGACCCTCAGTAGTAATAGTGTCCCCCACAGTGACCCTCAGTAGTAAATGTCCCCTATAGTGACCCTCAGTAGTAATAATGACCCCCACAGGAACCCTCAGTAGTAATAGTGTCCCCCACAGGGACCCTCAGTAGTAATAGTGTCCCCACAGGGACCCTCAGTAGTAATAGTGTCCCCCACAGTGACCCTCAGTAGTAATAGTGTCCCCCACAGTGACCCTCAGTAGTAATAGTGTCCCCACAGGGACCCTCAGTAGTAATAGTGTCCCCCACAGTGACCCTCAGTAGTAAATGTCCCCTATAGTGACCCTCAGTAGTAATAGTGTCCCCACAGGAACCCTCAGTAGTAATAGTGTCCCCACAGTGACCCTCAGTAGTAATAATGACCCCCACAGGAACCCTCAGTAGTAATAGTGTCCCCCACAGGGACCCTCAGTAGTAATAGTGTCCCCACAGGGACCCTCAGTAGTAATAGTGTCCCCCACAGTGACCCTCAGTAGTAATAGTGTCCCCCACAGGGACCCTCAGTAGTAATAGTGTCCCCCACAGGGACCCTCAGTAGTAATAGTGACCCCCCACAGCGATGAAACCCATGAAATTTACCCTCTTCCTGGTCTTTAGAGCGCTGCTGCTTCTCCTCTTCTCGGCGCTGCTGCAGGTGAAAGTGTGTGTGCACCCGCACCAGCGCCTCCTCCCTTTTCCTCTCCTCTCGCGGAACTAAAGTGGAGAGGTCAGGGGAGGGTGGAGGAAGATCCCGGATGCACACACTGAACATGTGACGTCAGTGAGTGCATCTGCCACGGCGCTGCAAAGCGATTACAAGCTGGGAACTGCGGCACCGTGGCTTGTAATCACTATGGTAAACAGACGCCCCGAAAGCGAGACAGAGGTAACTGTCCTGCCAGGGTCCTAAAGCGGGACCCGCCTAAATCAGGACGCCTGGTCACTTTAAGTAAAATATGCCGATACGCACAAAAAAAAAAAAAGCATAGTTCGTTCTGCAGAAATGTAACACTGAGGCGCTCGCAGATGTACACAGACCCCGCGACGGAGCCGAACCCACATCTATCCACGTAAACAGACCCCTTGGAGTTTTGTGCATCTCACAACGCTCAAAACTTGTGCGATTTTATTGCCTGTCACACCAGCGACGAGTCTTGAAAAAGACTTAGATTAAGGCGAAACGTCGCCATTTTATGGAGCAATAAAAGCCCTTTTTTTACTATCTCTACACCGTTGATGCTGCCGCCTCCTTGGATACCATTGCATTTATTTGGGGTTGGGTTCATGACCCCACAGGTGGCTTGGCATATACAGACTGGAACCTCTGCATGTGTTAGGTGTGCTGCGGGACTTTCCTATTTCTATAGATTCCCCAAACTTGGCCTGGTCATTAAGGCACCTCAGGCTTGGTCTTGAAGGGGTTAAGGGGGGATGCACTGATGGGGGAGTTCTGTTACCTGATCACAGACGGGTTTGTATTTCAGTCCCGGTTTATTTAGGATCCACTCCAGCTGCCTGCGGTTAAAGTTGGAGACCCCTATAGATTTCACAAGTCCGGCGTCCTTGCACCGCTCCAGAGCCTAAAGAGGGGAAGCGACACAACACTAGATGTCTAGTCATGTGATATGCTGATATACAATAGAATCCACTAGACTGTAATACAATGTAGCGTAATAGGATGCAATGTAACCACTCACCTCCCAGGTATCCCGCAGGTCTGTGTTGTCATACAGATATTTCCCGTTCTCATCCACAGGAACCAGATCCTCTCCCGGCTGAGAAGGAAAAAAATGGGGTTAAAAACAGCATCAGGAAAGTGCCCCCCATATACACCGCCCCTCATAAACAAGGCAAGACAGGTGCCCTCTGTTAATAATGGCAGAGACTGCCACCTCATGGGTGGTGCTAGAAAAGTTACCCCCCCCCCCAAACATCAGTGTCCCACATAAACACTGCCATCGGAGTGCCCCGAGTAAGCACTGCCATCAGAGTGCCACGCGCAAACACTGCCATCAGAGTGCCACGCATCAACACTGCCATCAGAGTGCCACGCACAAACACTGCCATCAGAGTGCCCCGAGTAAGCACTGTCATCAGAATGCCACGCACAAACACTGCCATCAGAGTGCCCCGAGTAAGCACTGCCATCAGAGTGCCCCGAGTAAGCACTGCCATCAGAGTGCCATGCACAAACACAGCCATCAGAGTGCCACGCACAAACACTGCCATCAGAGTGCCACACGCAAACACTGCCACCAGAGTGCCACGCACAAACACTGCCATCAGGGTGCCACGCACAAACACTGCCATCAGAGTGCCACGAGTAAGCACTGCAATCAGAGTGCCATGCACAAACAAGGCCATCAGAGTGCCACGCGCAAACATTGGCATCAGAGTGCCACGTGCAAACACTGCCATCAGAGTGCCATGCACAAACACTGCCATCAGAGTGCCACGCACAAACACTGCCATCAGAGTGCCCCGAGTAAGCACTGCAATCAGGGTGCCATGCACAAACACTGCCATCAGAGTGCCACGCACAAACACTGTCATCAGAGTGCCCCGCACAAACACTGCCTTTGGAGTGCCCCGAGTAAGCACTGCAATCAGAGTGCCATGCACAAACACTGCCATCAGAGTGCCACGCGCAAACATTGGCATCAGAGTGCCACATGCAAACACTGCCATCAGAGTGCCACGCACAAACACTGCCATCAGAGTGCCACGCACAAACACTGCCATCAGAGTGCCACGCGCAAACACTGCCATCAGAGTGCCACGCACAAACACTGCCATCAGAGTGCCACGAGTAAGCACTGCAATCAGAGTGCCATGCACAAACAAGGCCATCAGAGTGCCACGCGCAAACATTGGCATCAGAGTGCCACGTGCAAACACTGCAATCAGAGTGCCATGCACAAACACTGCCATCAGAGTGCCACGCACAAACACTGCCATCAGAGTGCCACGCACAAACACTGCCATCAGAGTGCCACGAGTAAGCACTGCCATCAGAGTGCCACGAGTAAGCACTGCAATCAGGGTGCCATGCACAAACACTGCCATCAGAGTGCCACGCGCAAACATTGGCATCAGAGTGCCACGCACAAACACTGCCATCAGAGTGCCCCGCACAATCACTGCCTTTGGAGTGCCCCGAGTAAGCACTGCAATCAGAGTGCCATGCACAAACACTGCCATCAGAGTGCCACGCACAAACACTGCCATCAGAGTGCCCCGAGTAAGCACTGCAATCAGAGTGCCATGCACAAACACTGCCAGCAGAGTGCCACGCGCAAACATTGGCATCAGAGTGCCACGTGCAAACACTGCCATCAGAGTGCCACGCACAAACACTGCCATCAGAGTGCCACGCACAAACACTGCCATCAGAGTGCCCCGAGTAAGCACTGCAATCAGAGTGCCATGCACAAACACTGCCATCAGAGTGCCACGCACAAACACTGCCATCAGAGTGCCCCGAATAAGCACTGCCATCAGAGTGCCCCGAGTAAGCATTGCCATCAGAGTGCCCCGAGTAAGCACTGCCATCAGAGTGCCATCAGAGTGCCCCGAGTAAGCACTGCCATCAGAGTCCCCCGAGTAAGCATTGCCATCAGAGTGCCCCGAGTAGGCACTGCAATCAGAGTGCCATGCACAAACACTGCCATCAGAGTGCCACGCGCAAACATTGGCATCAGAGTGCCACGCACAAACACTGCCATGAGAGTGCCCCGCACAAACACTGCCTTTGGAGTGCCCCGAGTAAGCACTGCAATCAGAGTGCCATGCACAAACACTGCCATCAGAGTGCCACGCACAAACACTGCCATCAGAGTGCCACGCACAAACACTGCCATCAGAGTGCCACGCACAAACACTGCCATCAGAGTGCCCCGAGTAAGCACTGCAATCAGAGTGCCATGCACAAACACTGCCATCAGAGTGCCACGCGCAAACATTGGCATCAGAGTGCCACGTGCAAACACTGCCATCAGAGTGCCCCGCACAAACACTGCCTTTGGTGTGCCCCGAGTAAGCACTGCAATCAGAGTGCCATGCACAAACACTGCCATCAGAGTGCCCCGAGTAAGCACTGCAATCAGAGTGCCACGCACAAACGCTGCCATCAGAGTGCCACGTGCAAACACTGCCATCAGAGTGCCACGCACAAACACTGCCATCAGAGTGCCACGTGCAAACACTGCCATCAGAGTGCCACGCACAAACACTGCCATCAGAGTGCCACGCACAAACACTGCCATCAGAGTGCCCCGAGTAAGCACTGCCATCAGAGTGCCCCGAGTAAGCATTGCCATCAGAGTGCCCCGAGTAAGCACTGCCATCAGAGTGCCATCAGAGTGCCCCGAGTAAGCACTGCCATCAGAGTGCCCCGAGTAAGCATTGCCATCAGAGTGCCCCGAGTAGGCACTGCAATCAGAGTGCCATGCACAAACAAGGCCATCAGAGTGCCACGCGCAAACATTGGCATCAGAGTGCCACGTGCAAACACTGCCATCAGAGTGCCATGCACAAACACTGCCATCAGAGTGCCACGCACAAACACTGCCATCAGAGTGCCACGCACAAACACTGCCATCAGAGTGCCACGAGTAAGCACTGCAATCAGGGTGCCATGCACAAACACTGCCATCAGAGTGCCACGCGCAAACATTGGCATCAGAGTGCCACGCACAAACACTGCCATCAGAGTGCCCCGCACAATCACTGCCTTTGGAGTGCCCCGAGTAAGCACTGCAATCAGAGTGCCATGCACAAACACTGCCATCAGAGTGCCACGCACAAACACTGCCATCAGAGTGCCCCGAGTAAGCACTGCCATCAGAGTGCCACGCGCAAACATTGGCATCAGAGTGCCACGTGCAAACACTGCCATCAGAGTGCCACGCACAAACACTGCCATCAGAGTGCCCCGAGTAAGCACTGCAATCAGAGTGCCATGCACAAACACTGCCATCAGAGTGCCACGCACAAACACTGCCATCAGAGTGCCCCGAATAAGCACTGCCATCAGAGTGCCCCGAGTAAGCATTGCCATCAGAGTGCCCCGAGTAAGCACTGCCATCAGAGTGCCATCAGAGTGCCTCGAGTAAGCACTGCCATCAGAGTCCCCCGAGTAAGCATTGCCATCAGAGTGCCCCGAGTAGGCACTGCAATCAGAGTGCCATGCACAAACACTGCCATCAGAGTGCCACGCGCAAACATTGGCATCAGAGTGCCACGCACAAACACTGCCATGAGAGTGCCCCGCACAAACACTGCCTTTGGAGTGCCCCGAGTAAGCACTGCAATCAGAGTGCCATGCACAAACACTGCCATCAGAGTGCCACGCGCAAACATTGGCATCAGAGTGCCACGTGCAAACACTGCCATCAGAGTGCCACGCACAAACACTGCCATCAGAGTGCCCCGCACAAACACTGCCTTTGGAGTGCCCCGAGTAAGCACTGCAATCAGAGTGCCATGCACAAACACTGCCATCAGAGTGCCCCGAGTAAGCACTGCAATCAGAGTGCCACGCACAAACGCTGCCATCAGAGTGCCACGTGCAAACACTGCCATCAGAGTGCCACGCACAAACACTGCCATCAGAGTGCCACGCACAAACACTGCCATCAGAGTGCCCCGAGTAAGCACTGCCATCAGAGTGCCCCGAGTAAGCATTGCCATCAGAGTGCCCCGAGTAAGCACTGCCATCAGAGTGCCATCAGAGTGCCCCGAGTAAGCACTGCCATCAGAGTGCCCCGAGTAAGCATTGCCATCAGAGTGCCCCGAGTAGGCACTGCAATCAGAGTGCCATGCACAAACAAGGCCATCAGAGTGCCACGCGCAAACATTGGCATCAGAGTGCCACGTGCAAACACTGCCATCAGAGTGCCACACACAAACACTGCCATCAGAGTGCTACGCGCAAACATTACCATCAGAGTGCCACTCACAAACACTGCCATCAGAGTGCCTCTTCAATAAACACTGCCATCAGAGTGCCTCTTGCATAAGCACTGCCATCAGAGTGCCCCGCCTAAGCACTGCCATCAGAATGCCCCATGTAAACAATGCCAGCAAATTTCCCCTACAAATAGTGCTAGAAAAATGCCCACATCATAATGCCCACAACACTATCAAAAGTGTCTCTTCTGTAAATACTGGCATTAAAGTGCCCCTCTTTCCATAAACACTGCCAGCAAAATGCCGCCTGTAAACAATGATAACAATCTACACCAATAAACAATGACAGAAAAGTGCGCCTAGAAACAGTGCCAGCAGACTGACCCATGTAAACTGTGCCAAGAGAGTGGCCTGGGTACCCTTTATAAAGGGTACAGGCAGGGTGCCCCAATAAACAGTCTGCCAGCTAGGGGTATAGCATAGGGTGTGCAGAGGCAGCAGTTGCACTTGGATCCTGGTGCAGGACCAGTAATGGCACATACTAGGTGGGGCAGCTGGTACCAGGAGCTTTAAGTTATATCTCTGGTGCCAGCACAGTAACTCCGATAGACATAGCCAAAAAACAAACTGAATATTTTTTGATGAATGATAACATTTTAACTTCCCAAAGCTGCCACAAGGGGGAGGTCTCTGTATACATATGTATACAGCACCTATAGAACCTAATGGGTATTGTATATACAAATATGCAACTAACTCCCCCTAGTGGTAGCTGCCAGCAGTCTTTACGAGACACATACCTGTTTTGCTCTCTCTTTTCTTTCAGGGGAAAATGCCCCTTAACCCTTTAAGAACCAAGCGTGGTAAACATATGGTGCTTGGTCCTGGGCTTTAATCCCGGCCAATAGCGAAAGTACAACATGGGATTAAAGCTCCTGCAATCAATCAGGAGCAGTTGAGTTTAACAATGCCCATTCAGTTCAGCCTGTTTCCACCCCCCTTTCTTGTTAATCCAGAAGAAGGCAAAAAAAAAACAAACAAGAAGGCAGAAGCTAATTTAGCCCATTTGGGGGGGGGGGGGATTCCTTTCCGACTTCATAATGGCAGTCAAAATACTCCCCGGATCAACATTTGATAGTTCCTACCTATAGGTAAGACCCGGATCACCAACCAGCTGGTCACCTAATGTCAATATCCTGTAATATCCTTCTACTCTAGAAAGACACCTAGTCCCTCATAAACTCCTCTATGGATCCTGCCATCACCACGTCCTCAGGCAGAGAGTTCCACAGTCTCACTGCTCTTACAGTAAAGAATCCCCTTTCTGTGTTGGTGATGAAACCTGCTTTCCTCTAGACGTAGCGGATGTCCTCTTGTTACCGTTGCAGTCCTGGGTGTAAACAGATCCTGGCAGAGATCCTTGTATTGTCCCCTCATGTATTTATACAGAGTTATTTGGTCACCCCTTAGCCATCTGTTTTCCGGGGTGAATAATCCCAGTTTTGGTGCCTCTCTGGGTATTCCAGTCCCGTCATTCCATGTATTAGTTTAGTTGCCCTTCTTTGAACCCCCTCCAGTACTGTAACATCTTTCCTGAGCCCCGGTGACCAGAACTGTACACAGTATTCCATGTGAGGCCTGACAAATGCCTTATATAGTGGGAGGATAATGTTCTCGCCCCTCGCCCCTTTACTTCTTTTAATGCATCCCAAGACTTTATTTGCCTTTGCAGCAGCTGACTGGCATTGGTTACTCCAGTTTAGTCTACAGCCCACTAGTACCCCAAGGTCTTTTCCCTAGCTGTACCCCATTTAGTGTATATTGGTGACACCCGTTTCTCTGCCCATGTGCAGAACCTTACATTTATCCACATTGACCTACATTTGCCATTTTCCTCCCCAAGCCCCCGGCTTATCTCGGTCCGTTTGTAGCCGTACATTGTCCTCTGTTGTATTAATTATATTGTATAATTTTGTGTCATCTGCAAATATTGAGTACGAACCATTTATTACCACCCTCTGCTTTCTATCTCTGAGCCAGTTCTTTACCCAATTACACACGTTATCACCCAATCCGAGCTTCTCATTTTATATATCAGCCTATTATTCGGCATGGTGTTGAATGCTTTAGAGGAATCCAGATACAAGGTCTCGGAGGAGAAGGTAGACACAGTTTTTAATGGCTTCTGCCTTCTCCTTTCTAGGCTACATGAGTGCTACGTAGTGCAGAGAGAAAGAGGAAGAGTTACTTCTGCTATTCGACCTGGCGATCACGGTACCTCTGGGTGCCCCCGGCCAGAGCACAGCTGCAGGGTCTTAGCAGACCCAGATCAGCTCTGTTAGTGACTGCTGTCACCACAGCAGGATGTTTTTCCCTGTAAATGCTGCTCCTATGGATGCCCCAGCTACAGTGGAAAAGTGTGAAATATAAAAAAAAGACCATCTGAATGACCTTCAGAGGTCTTACATGACATCATGGGGGACACAGATAGTAAAAAACATGTGACTGTCCCTCAGAGGTCTTACGTGACGTTATCGGGGACACAGATAGTAAAAAACATGTGACTGTCCCTCAGAGATCTTACATGATGTCATGGGGACACAGATAGTAAAAAACATGTGACTGTCCCTCAGAGGTCTTACATGATGTCATCGGGGACACAGATAGTAAAGAACATGTGACTGTCCCTCAGAGGTCTTACATGACGTCATCGGGGTCACAGATAGTAAAAAACATGTGACTGTCCCTCAGAGGTCTTACATGACGTCATCGGGGACACAGATAGTAAAAAACATGTGACTGTCCCTCAGAGGTCTTACATGACATCATCGGGGACACAGATAGTAAAAAACATGTGACTGTCCCTCAGAGGTCTTACATGACATCATCGGGGACACAGATAGTAAAAAACATGTGACTGTCCCTCAGAGGTCTAACATGACGTCATCAGGGACACAGATAGTAAAAAACATGTGACTGTCCCCCAGAGGTCTTACATGACGTCATCGGGGACACAGATAGTAAAAAACATGTGACTGTCCCTCAGAGGTCTTACATGACGTCATCGGGGACACAGATAGTAAAAAACATGTGACTGTCCCTCAGAGGTCTTACATGACGTCATCGGGGACACAGATAGTAAAAAACATGTGACTGTCCCTCAGAGGTCTTACATGACGTCATCAGGGACACAGATAGTAAAAAACATGTGACTGTCCCTCAGAGGTCTTACATGATGTCATCGGGGACACAGATAGTAAAGAACATGTGACTGTCCCTCAGAGGTCTTACATGACGTCATCGGGGTCACAGATAGTAAAAAACATGTGACTGTCCCTCAGAGGTCTTACATGACGTCATCGGGGACACAGATAGTAAAAAACATGTGACTGTCCCTCAGAGGTCTTACATGACATCATCGGGGACACAGATAGTAAAAAACATGTGACTGTCCCTCAGAGGTCTTACATGACATCATCGGGGACACAGATAGTAAAAAACATGTGACTGTCCCTCAGAGGTCTAACATGACGTCATGGAGGACACAGATAGTAAAAAACATGTGACTGTCCCCCAGAGGTCTTACATGACGTCATCGGGGACACAGATAGTAAAAAACATGTGACTGTCCCTCAGAGGTCTTACATGACGTCATCGGGGACACAGATAGTAAAAAACATGTGACTGTCCCTCAGAGGTCTTACATGACGTCATCGGGGACACAGATAGTAAAAAACATGTGACTGTCCCTCAGAGGTCTTACATGACGTCATCAGGGACACAGATAGTAAAAAACATGTGACTGTCCCTCAGAGGTCTTACATGACGTCATCGGGGACACAGATAGTAAAAAACATGTGACTGTCCCCCATAGGTCTTACATGACGTCATCGGGGACACAGATAGTAAAAAACATGTGACTGACCCTCAGAGGTCTTACATGACGTCATGGAGGACACAGATAGTAAAAAACATGTGACTGTCCCCCAGAGGTCTTACATGTGACTGTCCCTCAGAGGTCTTACATGACGTCATCGGGGACACAGATAGTAAAAAACATGTGACTGTCCCTCAGAGGTCTTACATGACGTCATCGGGGACACAGATAGTAAAAAACATGTGACTGTCCCTCAGAGGTCTTACATGACGTCATCGGGGACACAGATAGTAAAAAACATGTGACTGTCCCTCAGAGGTCTTACATGACGTCATCGGGGACACAGATAGTAAAAAACATGTGACTGTCCCTCAGAGGTCTTACATGACGTCATCGGGGACACAGATAGTAAAAAACATGTGACTGTCCCTCAGAGGTCTTACATGACGTCATCGGGGACACAGATAGTAAAAAACATGTGACTGTCCCTCAGAGGTCTTACATGACGTCATGGGGGACACAGATAGTAAAAAACATGTGACTGTCCCTCAGAGGTCTTACATGACGTCATCGGGGGACACAGATAGTAAAAAACATCTGACAGTCCCCCAGAGGTCTTACATGACGTCATGGGGGACACAGATAGTAAAAAACATGTGACTGTCCCCCAGAGGTCTTACATGACGTCATGGGGGACACAGATAGTAAAAAACATCTGACAGTCCCCCAGAGGTCTTACATGACGTCATGGGGGACACAGATAGTAAAAAACATGTGACTGTCCCTCAGAGGTCTTACATGACGTCATCGGGGACACAGATAGTAAAAAACATGTGACTGTCCCTCAGAGGTCTTACATGATGTCATCGGGGACACAGATAGTAAAAAACATGTGACTGTCCCTCAGAGGTCTTACATGACGTCATCGGGGACCCAGATAGTAAAAAACATGTGACTGTCCCTCAGAGGTCTTACATGACGTCATCGGGGACACAGATAGTAAAAAACATGTGACTGTCCCTCAGAGGTCTAAAATGATGTCATCGGGGACACAGATAGTAAAAAACATCTGACTGTCCCCCAGAGGTCTTACATGACGTCATGGGGGACACAGATAGTAAAAAACATGTGACTGTCCCTCAGAGGTCTTACATGACGTCATCGGGGACACAGATAGTAAAAAACATGTGACTGTCCCTCAGAGGTCTTACATGACGTCATGGGGGACACAGATAGTAAAAAACATGTGACTGTCCCTCAGAGGTCTTACATGACGTCATCAGGGACACAGATAGTAAAAAACATGTGACTGTCCCTCAGAGGTCTTACATGACGTCATCGGGGACCCAGATAGTAAAAAACATGTGACTGTCCCTCAGAGGTCTTACATGACGTCATCGGGGACACAGATAGTAAAAAACATGTGACTGTCCCTCAGAGGTCTTACATGACGTCATGGGGGACACAGATAGTAAAAAACATGTGACTGTCCCTCAGAGGTCTTACATGACGTCATCAGGGACACAGATAGTAAAAAACATGTGACTGTCCCTCAGAGGTCTTACATGACGTCATCGGGGACCCAGATAGTAAAAAACATGTGACTGTCCCTCAGAGGTCTTACATGACGTCATCGGGGACACAGATAGTAAAAAACATGTGACTGTCCCTCAGAGGTCTTACATGACGTCATGGGGGACACAGATAGTGAAAAACATGTGACTGTCCCTCAGAGGTCTTACATGACGTCATCGGGGACACAGATAGTAAAAAACATGTGACTGTCCCTCAGAGGTCTTACATGACGTCATGGGGGACACAGATAGTAAAAAACATGTGACTGTCCCTCAGAGGTCTTACATGACGTCATCAGGGACACAGATAGTAAAAAACATGTGACTGTCCCTCAGAGGTCTTACATGACGTCATCGGGGACCCAGATAGTAAAAAACATGTGACTGTCCCTCAGAGGTCTTACATGACGTCATCGGGGACACAGATAGTAAAAAACATGTGACTGTCCCTCAGAGGTCTTACATGACGTCATGGGGGATACAGATAGTAAAAAATATGTAACTGCCCCTCAGAGGTCTTACATGACGTCATGGGGGACACAGATAGTGAAAAACATGTGACTGTCCCTCAGAGGTCTTACATGACGTCATCGGGGACACAGATAGTAAAAAACATGTGACTGTCCCTCAGAGGTCTTACATGACGTCATTGGGGACACAGATAGTAAAAAACATGTGACTGACCCTCAGAGGTCTTACATGACGTCATGGGGGACACAGATAGTAAAAAACATGTGACTGTCCCTCAGAGGTCTTACATGACGTCATTGGGGACACAGATAGTAAAAAACATGTGACTGTCCCTCAGAGGTCTTACATGACGTCATCAGGGACACAGATAGTAAAAAACATGTGACTGTCCCTCAGAGGTCTTACATGACGTCATCGGGGACCCAGATAGTAAAAAACATGTGACTGTCCCTCAGAGGTCTTACATGACGTCATCGGGGACACAGATAGTAAAAAACATGTGACTGTCCCTCAGAGGTCTTACATGACGTCATGGGGGACACAGATAGTGAAAAACATGTGACTGTCCCTCAGAGGTCTTACATGACGTCATCGGGGACACAGATAGTAAAAAACATGTGACTGTCCCTCAGAGGTCTTACATGACGTCATGGGGGACACAGATAGTAAAAAACATGTGACTGTCCCTCAGAGGTCTTACATGACGTCATCAGGGACACAGATAGTAAAAAACATGTGACTGTCCCTCAGAGGTCTTACATGACGTCATCGGGGACCCAGATAGTAAAAAACATGTGACTGTCCCTCAGAGGTCTTACATGACGTCATCGGGGACACAGATAGTAAAAAACATGTGACTGTCCCTCAGAGGTCTTACATGACGTCATGGGGGATACAGATAGTAAAAAATATGTAACTGCCCCTCAGAGGTCTTACATGACGTCATGGGGGACACAGATAGTGAAAAACATGTGACTGTCCCTCAGAGGTCTTACATGACGTCATGGGGGACACAGATAGTAAAAAACATGTGACTGTCCCTCAGAGGTCTTACATGACGTCATCAGGGACACAGATAGTAAAAAACATGTGACTGTCCCTCAGAGGTCTTACATGACGTCATCGGGGACCCAGATAGTAAAAAACATGTGACTGTCCCTCAGAGGTCTTACATGACGTCATCGGGGACACAGATAGTAAAAAACATGTGACTGTCCCTCAGAGGTCTTACATGACGTCATGGGGGATACAGATAGTAAAAAATATGTAACTGCCCCTCAGAGGTCTTACATGACGTCATGGGGGACACAGATAGTGAAAAACATGTGACTGTCCCTCAGAGGTCTTACATGACGTCATCGGGGACACAGATAGTAAAAAACATGTGACTGTCCCTCAGAGGTCTTACATGACGTCATTGGGGACACAGATAGTGAAAAACATAATTACAAAAACAAATTTAAAAAAACTTTAATGAATAAAATTAAAATTTATATATATAAAAAAAAACAACCCACCGACCATGCCAACCAAAACAGTCGCCATGTGAGCCCTGTAAACCAAAACTATAGAAGTTATACATCCAGATAGCCAAAACAAAATGAGGAACCCATTCCTGTACTTTATTTTAGTGTAAATATACAAATTTTAAAAATAACTACTACATTTTAAAAAAAAATATTTTTTGCCACCAATAAAACTAAAAAACGCAAAAGACAGTAAAACAATTATAATAAAGTATCCCAAGATGTCAAAAAATGCAGCAAAGATAATTTTGGTAACTAAAAAAAATAAAATAGGTCAGTAACTCCACCACGTGGGTAAAGTGGCTAAAAAGTGTCTGGTCCTTTAGCAACCAAACAGCCTGGTCCTTAAGGGGTTAATACCCTGATAAGCCGACGCCAGAATGTCTTCTACCTTCTCATGGCTCACCTGAAGCCCCAACGGAGTGTGAATGAGGAAAAGATCCAAGTAATCCATCTGCAGGTCTTGTAGGGACTTCTCCAGGGCCGGACGCACCAGATCCGGAGGGTGGAAGGTGCTCCACAGCTGGAAGACATAAGAGATCCGTAATCCCACCGGTCAGATCACCTCTGCCCCCTCCTCCTATTATAGCAGGGGGGCCTCTCCCCAACAATGCACAAGTAGATAGAGGATTGCTGATATGGAGATCTACTAGAACGGACATCACTCTCATCCACCTTGATGGAGTCTGTCGGCCCTCCTAACCTGCTGGGTGTGATGTGATTGGTGTTTCAGGTGTTAGGGAGGAGTTAGAGAGCGTAGAATGTAGTCGGTGGAGGAGGAGGAGGTCAGCGGCGCTGATGCTCCTGCCGGGGCTCAGCCGTGGTCCAGTCTCACATGCCAGGAGACGTCTCCCCTCCGGAGACAGAAGCTCGGGGGAGGCAACCTGGGGGAGAAGTTGGAGTATGGGCGTCATACCCTCCCCAGCTGAACTGCATCGCCAAGGGAGGAACAAAACCCACCACAGCGAGCACAGGGTGCAGGGAAGTAAGAGGCGAGGAGAAGGAGTTTGGGAATTCTTTCTAAGACCCAAGAGAGCGTCCATCAGATAACTCCGCCTGAGGATGGGTGCGCCGTGGGGCTAAAAGGAATCCTTGTTTTATAAGCATGTCAGAACGGTGAAGCGAGCGTGTCAAGAATCAGTTTGTTCAAGAAGCACTTGTGCTCATTGAAAAGCAAAAGCACCCATGTTGTACCGCAAAATCAAGAGTTGAAACTGTGAGTAAAAGAAAACCGAGTGCCTGGAAGACATTGTGGTTGTAGACTCCTTCATTCACTGCCAGTGATTCGTCACTCATCGAGGGGCACTGGCGTCACAGAGACAAACTTAGGACTGTTATATCCTGTCCCCCCTGCCTGCAGGCGGCTGAGCTGGGCTGTACTTTGGCTCTCAGGGGAGGAGATGGTAGTGCCACCGTGATACACCGCCATCATGTTATACCGCCATCGTGTACCCCGCCGTCTCCCCGGCTGAAAGCCTGGCTCCCTGTTGCTGCACTAGTCCCTCCTTCATGGCAGCTTGATTCCCTAATGACAGCGCCCCCTGCCAGCAGGTTAACGCGACAGCCACACTGCAGGAACTGTTCAAGAATGTGGCAAAGATCACGATGATCCGATCGAGAAGAACAAGTCCGATTCATGGAGGCCGCACCGAACAACTTATAGGATCTGCTGCCAACAGATTGTCCAGATACCAGCGGACACTTCAGAGGTCTCGTGGGGTCCGGGCCCCGAGGGGTGGCCTACACAATATTAGTCAGATGCTTTTTATCTTATGGCTGCTCTGTGTGTATTTCTTCCATTGACTTCTATAGGATCTACATAAATTCATATGCATAGAGCTCCCCCTAGTGGCTGAAGATATATCTGCTCCCACAGGCCTATTTTAGAACCTCATTGAGATAATATCACTGATTTCTTAAGACCGTCTTACTTTTCCTGTATAGAACAAGTCTTCTCTTCTTATGGTTCCATCTGCGATCTTCTCCTTAATGGCGCGACCAACTTCCACCTCATTTCCGTACAGGTAAGCACAGTCAATGTGGCGGTACCCGGCCTCTATGGCCGCCCTCGTAGCCTCTTCTGCCATGCTTTTAGGAATCTGATATAAAGAGTCAAAATGGTTATGTAATGATTATGGCTGTAATAACTCCACCCGCATACAATGATAGTGGTAGTAGTCTTAATAACACCCCCCACAGATAGCACGGGGGGGGGGAGGGGGCAGCAGATACTTATTGCCTGTCCTGTGGATATAGGTCTCTGTATATACAGATATGTATACAGTAGCACTGTGTCATGGCCACAGGGGTTCAAGGAGCATTAAAGAGCGTCTACCAGTCATGCATATTGGGCTTGTTAACCCCTCAAGACCCAGAACCCTGCAAGGATATTAGATTGCCCAAATGTACGGACAGAAATGATACTATAGAAACCCTGCGGTGACCAACATGAGGCGGATCACACTAAGGTTGGGACATCGACACAAACATATCGACCATCGCCGAACAAAGTATCGATTATTGTAAAGTATCGGCGGAAATCTATCCATATTCCGATGTATCGACTGGTTTAAATGCTGTATAAAATAAAGCCGGTCCGGGGAATAAAGCAACAGTTTGGATCCAATAATGAAAAATAAATCGCCCCGTGTGTCACAGAAAAGGAAGCGCAGCAAAAATAATTGTGGTGGCCAAAGGAAAAAAAAATTGGGCAGTAAAACCGCCACATGGGAAAAATCCCTAAAAACAGCCTGGTGCTTAAGGGGTTAATGTGATAATTCATGTGTAGACGTGGTTTCTTGTTAAAGAGGCGTAAGGCTGCCATCCAGTACCAGCCATGCATTACCCAACACAACAGTGCCAGCCATCCAGTGCCCCACACAACAGTGCCAGCCATGTATTACCAAGAATAACAGTGCCAGCCATACATTACCCAACATAACAGTGCCAGCCATCCAGTGCCCCACACAACAGTGCCAGCCATGCATTACCCAACACAACAGTGCCAGCCATGTACTACCCAGAATAACAGTGCCAGCCATACATTACCCAACATAACAGTGCCAGCCATCCAGTGCCCCACACAACAGTGCCAGCCATGCATTACCCAACACAACAGTGCCAGCCATGCATTACCCAACACAACAGTGCCAGCCATACATTACCCAACATAACAGTATCAACCATCCAGTGCCCAAACAGCAGTGCCAGCCATGCATTAACCAACATAATAGTGCCAGCCATTCAGTGCCCCACACAACAGTGCCAGCCATGCTTTACCCAACAAAACAGTACCAGCCATTCAGTTCCCAACACAACAGTGCCAGTCATGCATTACCCAAACAGTGCCAGCCATTCAGTGCCCCACACAACAGTGCCAGCCATGCATTATCCAACATAACAGTGCCAGCCATTCAGTGCCCCACACAGCAGTGACAGCCATGCATTACCCTACACAACAGTGCCAGCCATCCAGTGCCCTAAACAGTGCCAGCCATGTATTACCCTACATAACAGTGCCAGCCATTCAGTGCCCCACACAACAGTGCCAGCCAGGCATTATCCAACATAACAGTGCCAGCCATCCAGTGCCCCTCACGACAGTGCCAGCCATTAAGTGCCCCACACAACAGTGCCAGCCATGTATTACCCAACATAACAGTGCCAACCATTCAGTGCTCCCGCTAACAGTGCTCACAATATCAGTTCCGCTATACTGTGCCCTATATAATGATGCCAGCCCCTCCATGCCCCCATGTAACAGTGCCAGCCATACAGTGCTCTCTATTACAGTGCCAGCCATGTAACAGTGTCCTTTACAACACTGCCAGTGCCAGCCGGTAATCTAAAACACTGCCAGTAATCAGTGCCCCACATTATGCCTTTGATAACAGTGCCAGCCTTGCAGTGCCCCACATTATAGTGTCCTCTCTAACACTGCCATTACCAGCCAATCAGTGCCCCACATAATGCCTTCCATAATAGTGCCAACCATTCAGTGACCTAATTGACAATGCCCTCTATAACCATGCTCAACATACTAGTGCCAGCCATCCAGTGGCCCCATAAGAGGGCATGTGGGTGTCAGAGAGGAGATCCCCTGTTTAGCACCCCCCATTCCTACCAGCACAGTGTGCCCTGGACTCCTACACCTCCGATGATCAGACTATTGTCGTGGTGCAAAGGGTACTGCTATAGGGAAAAAGTTATTGCCCCCACTAACCTTATCAGGGGCAAATGTCCCAAATCCAATGACGGGGATTCTGTGACCATCACTGAGAAGAACATAGGGCTCCACGGCCATGATGATGGGTGCAGTCAGCGGGCGGTGTACACGGTGGACTCCGCTCTGTGACTGATCAATATACTGCAAATACTCGTGTCTGTGCTTGTATTTCCCCTCCCATCATCAGCAGGGGGGGGGCGTCGGCATAGCTCCTCTGTAGTTGGCAGCCCACCAGTTCTACAGAAAAGCACAGATGTTCAAGGCCCCCGGGGACTGGGCTTTGTTTAAAAGAAATCTACTTTTTGTATCTACAGCTCCTATGCAGACCGATGTGTTTCCATGGTAACAGACTACAAGCAAACCCTGTGTAGTCTGATCCTGAAGTCATGTGTTCCTCTTTTATCTAAAGCTGTATTCACACAGGCATTAACCCATTCAAACCAATGGCTTCTTTTCCCGTGTTAGTTCAGTCCATCCCGGAAATGGACAGAATTGCTACAGTCTAACAGATAGACTGATAATCTGGTCTACTGGGATTTCCAAGGCACTGGATGCCGGATTGATGGAAGTATGTTACATAAAACCAATATATTATAGGGCAATAGATCGGTTATAACACATGCAGTCATTGGATACGTAATAGTTGCATCCAGGTCTCAGACATGTTCCTTATATATTACAATTTTTGAAGTTGCCCATTAAGCTGTGCCACAGGCATGTCTTAAAACGTGTCTACACATGGCACCTCTGGGAGCCTTCAGTAGTCCCTGGGCTGCCATGCTAGCCCATCTGCACCCCTGACTGTGCTGCGGGGGATGCCGAGGAGGTGCAAGAAGGGATCCTCTCCTTCCGCTGACTGTTTCAACGCAGTCAACTTCAACCGCAGCATCTAAACAGTTAACTGACGTGATTAGCGCTAACTCTGATCGCAGCAGTCACTGTCAGAGGCAGCTGACAGCCGCAGGGTATGTGGGGATTCGGCTCCATACACACTTAATGACCGCCAGAAGTAAATTTATGTAATCTTTTGTAAGTGGTTAAGGCAGATCTGTACGTGGAGACGGCCGGCGCCGTGTTATTTCCTTCTCCACAGCTTGTAAAATTCGAGATTTTCCTGCAATTGTGAGCTGTAAATAATCGGCAGACTATCGGAATTTCTGGATTATCAAATGCACGATCAAAAGAGTTTTACTGTAGTATAAAAGTATTTCTTAATCATCATCGCCATCTGCTGGCCACAAACGGTATTACATGAAGATGAAAATGGAACACACGAGTCAATGGTTAGGGATCACATAAGGACATAGGCTGGGCTCACATGAGCGTATCGGGCAGCGTGAAGGCTGCGAGATATATGTACGCAATATACAGTCTGTACGCAACGACGTTGACTGTCTGTACGCAATGCCTGGCTGCGTGCCGCTGATTGTCATGTACTATCCTGGCGTGTATGCTCACATAATACTCGCTAATATAGAACATACACACGCAAGAAAATATGCAGTATTTAGTGAAAGTCGTGCGAGCAATATGTACGCCTATGGCAGATTGGTACAACATATTACGCATGCAAGGCACATGCATGGAATACGCTGTACCGCCGCGCTTGTATTAGCTGGGTCATATGTGTCCCTCGTGTTATGTGCGCAAACTACACAGTATTACATCCCCATAATCTATACTTTAAGAGACACCCTTGCCTGGTGGACCTAGCCCATTTGTTTTAAAGGCCAGCATGCAGTACCTTTTTTCTCCTGTAGAGGCCACTGCAACTGAAATGAACAGCTGGTTGCATCTTTCCTCAGTGATCACTGCTGATCGTCAGAGAACACTGTTACCAAGACGGACTTCAGATGGGCAGTATAGTCTATTGGAGTCTGAAATAAACTTCCTATTTGATCCAAGGGCCAAACTGCTAATTTTAACCCCCTCCACCATGCTTTATCCTGCAGCTCTGCTTGCTCAAGTTAGCTTCTGAGTGTAAGCACCAGCTCAGCAGGATGTCCACACATGGAGAAATGATTATCATTACAGTAAGGACCAGTGACAGAAATGATCCTCACTAATGGGAGGAGCTAGAGAGCAGGCTTATGGCTGACTGTAGTCGAAGACTAAGGCCCCAATGTCCACGGCACGCACGGATGTCCAATGCAGATATTTGCAGCGGATGCACTGCGCATCATCTTGAAAATGATTTTTTAATGGCTTGTGGGTGATCCTGTGTAGTGACCCAGCGGGTCCAACACCTGTCCTGTCACACCTGTCTATGTGCCGTCCGTAGGAGAGACCCTGTTTCTCCCCTTCTCACCACTAAGCCTAGAGCATAACTCTGATGTCAGCTGATCTCCTATTGGCTGATAGTCATCTTCAATCTCACTGGTGCAGAGTCAAAGGGCGGGAAAACAGTAACACAAGTCCAAGGGCGGGGAATTGAAACATCTGATTGGTGGATATTGATAGAATCGATGTTCATTTATTAATAAATGTCGGCTCTTATAGGAGCTTTATTTCTTGTGTTGGTAACATCTGATTAATGAATGTTTGTTGTTAAACTAGACATAACTGATATTCTGTGTCTGGATAATGATAGAATTGATGTAATACGGGATTATAACATATATAGTATGCCAAGAACAGCGGGAAGCAACGATAGGAAAGGCATTCGCTGTTGGATGCTAATCAGGGGTTAATCTCATTTGTTTTTAAGGAGGTTTGTTAGAATGTAATGTAGGGGTGAAGAAGGTTTTATAAGAAACCGAAACGCGTTCTCATATCTGGGAGATGCACATTTTATTAATAAAACGCAAGCAGCGCCCCGACTCTGAATTTACCAGCTGAGATATAACATCTTACAGGCAATGCCCCATGGGAACATAATATGCAAATTAGCTGTCCTCCCAAAGGCTGAAAACTGTCTTATATAAGGGAAGGATCTATGAAAATGCAGACGGTTCCCTACACCCCCAACCTCCAGCCTGAGACGGCCATCTGCCAACTTTCGGATGAACTAGCAGGTCCCCAGCAGCACAGAGGATCTCAGGAGCCCCGGCGCTCATCTGCCCGTGTTATACCGGTTCTCTAGAATAGGTGATACAAATGGGATTTATAAAAACTCCGCCTCCTGTCCGTTTCTTACGTCTGCCTGCCTCCATGACCACCGGCCAACGTTGTGATGTGACGCCGATTCTTCGTATTAACCCTTCGACCGCCCTGTCACCTTCAGACTGTTTTCCTGTGGAGGCCTTGAGTGACCAGCAGGACATGATGTCATGCCAGTCTGTGCAGGCAGAAAGAGCCGCCTGTCATCCTTCACCAAGATAAACCGTTCTGGATTTAAAGGGGAAGCAGAACCTGCTGTTAAAGGGACGCCAGAAGGTTTTATGGAACGTGCATCAATAAATCAAACTAAATGCAGACAACTCCACCGTTCTCAGTGAGGTACGGCCGTGCCTCAGCGCCAGCATGAGTGCGGTAAACCCGCTGTCGATACTACGTGGCAGGAAGGTCAAGGATCGCCATAGAAAGACCACTCCTGCAGGCCAGTCCACAACGCTTTCCAGGACTTTTAGGATTGATGACCCAGCGAAGAACTGATAGGTGGCGGACCCCACCGCTCACCTACTGGTCATCAATGGTGAAGGTCCTGGACAACCCCTCTAAGTCTATTAGCCCAGCATCCAGTGTTGTGGAGACCTTGCTAGTCTGTATTGTTCTCTGATGGTGCCACACGCCTTCTCACTATGGGCCTACCAGTGGGCGGTGGCACAGCGCCTCAGCATCACCAGGGTGCTTGTCTTTACCCACAAGTAATTCTGCCCCCCACTAGAGATAAGGGGGCAAATACAGGCCGTGCCCTCCCGTCCCAGACCGGTGGTGGTCCCCGGCCATATACCCCTTACAGCCAGCTGGTATCTGACAATGGGAGGAATGTTACACAATCACTGCGGATTCCAAAACCACTGAGCAGTAATCTCCATTTCACGGCTTCACCCGCTGCCAACAACAACACGGCTTGGCAAGATCCCATCATACGGTAACAAAGGCCGGCTAACCCACCGCAATATGTAATTATACATCATGTAGTCATGAAGGGTCTACGGGAGCCGAGGCCACGCCATACCCGCCGGCTAGCAGCTGTTTCTGACGGCTGACAGCTGCTGTCACCTGAAGAATCAGCTCTGATGGCGGCAGTTAACTGTTTAGATGCTGCTGTCAAAGCTAACCAAGCATCTAAACAGTCAGCAGGAGAGGTGACCCCCTTCCCTCACCCCATTGGCACCCCCCATGTCAGGGCTTGATAGGCAACATCAAAAATCACTGCATTACCGGAGTATTACAGTATACAGTACAAGCAATGAAATGATCACAAGGTTCAGTTCCCTCAGGGGACGAAATAAAAGTGTAAAAACAGACTTTAAAAAGTTTTTTTAACAGTAAAAAAAGTAATAAAAGTTCATAGAAGCTTCTATAGCCAGTGATTGGCTGCAGCAGTCACATGTCCTCGGCAGCCGCAGCCAGCAAGGACAGAGGGGTTGGGAGGCAATTTTAAGTTGAGGGAAGCCACCTTGAAGTATATTTCGGTTCCTCCATGTGCAGAAATAGGAGATTTCTGGTGTAATTACATGAGTTTCTGCAGTAACTTCTACAGGAATGTGTTGGGGGGGGGTAGTCACAACCCCTCCCCACATGCCAGGCCCTTGGCATAAAGCCGTACCCATAGCAACAATTTTGCTCAAGCGGAGCTCATGCAGAACCTCGCAACTTTTTACAGCAGAATCTGCTGCTAACTGTTTTAGAAATCCCCCATCACGTTCCCCCAGCGACTATGGCTAACGCATCCGTAGGCCCCAACATGGCGTGCGATTAGGTCTCACATCTGCTTCGGGACCTCCTGATGGAGATTTAGCGCAGATCCAGCTGAAAATACTGGCAGCGCTTTTACTTCTCTCCAAAAAGCAGGCGGACCCCACTATCGTCAATAGGGACCACCCGGCGCGGTTCGGCTTTGTGCAAAAACGGAAGTGTTTGGCTGCAAGGATTCCAAAGGGAGCAGTAAAGCAGAACCCCTGCCACAGAGGGATGGCGGACATGATGGTGGAGCCCAACTGACCCCGTTATAAGTGAATGGGGGCTGTCGTGTGCCATGGGCGTCCATCACATACAGGATGCGGTGCGCCATTAGTTTTATGGAACAGAACGCAGGGCAATAATGTGACCAGAGACTTGTCCGTCCAGTCTGGGCGGTCCGGCTCACAGAGGATTGTCTGGGCTGGATACAATTGTAGCAAGAAGTATACAAACGTCCTATCCACTGACAGCAAGCAGAGATCTCGAAACCAGTGACGAATTGAAACACGGACTATATAAGAAAAGCTGCAGAACTTTTTGAATATCCTTTGGCAGGAGCAGGGTGAGGTGTGCCCTGCAGCCCGCGCCTCCTCCACTGGCATAGTGGTGGCATTGGCAGGCGTCCCACGTCCGTACTACGGTTTATTGCCCTGTCTGTCTAGACTTGTAAAACCTTCTACAGTTAATAACAGATCTGTCTCCATTCCAGTTGTGGTAAGACACACCCGCAGATAACGCGCCCCGAGCGAAGGCGGTGATGCCATCTCACATTACTTAAAGGGAGATGGCACATGTTATGGGCATGTACAGGTGATGGGGTGCCAGGAGGGCCCCGTGCAGGAACACTATGTGGGCTCCCTGCTCCTCCCAAGCTGATATAGCAACATCCAGGTGATCGCAGCGCCCTTATCTCTTTCATCCACTGGCATGTTGCCCAACAGGGGCTAGTCCTATGGGGTGGCAAACTGGGCATTTGTCCAGGACCCCCTTTTTCCAGGATGACCCAAGGAATGGGGTATCGAAAAAGTAATAAAAGCACCCAGTGTTATTCAGCACTCTATGGCGCTATTATTTAGGAACTGAATGGCAGTATTATGGGGGCTCTTTATGGAAGTACTACTTGGACACTGATTTTTATTTGGGCACTATTTAGCCGTACTATGTGGGCTGTATATGGCAATGTTATGTGGGCACATTAAGGTAGTATTACAATACTGCACATTATCTGGGCACTATATGGTGGTATTATGTAGGATGTATATGGCCGTATTATGGGGGCTCTATATACTGGATACTGCACATCATTTGGTGGTACCCTGTAGTCTCTACATGTTGGTCTTTATGTAAGTAGTGATGGGATGCTGCACATTATCTGGGCACTATATGGTGGTATTATGTAGAGGGTCAGATCGGGGGATTCGTTGATTGAGATAACATTCCTTCTGATATTCGGATTATTTCTTGAATACTGAACCTTTATTGCAACCGATGATGGACTCACAACTCGAACTTCTGGCTGAGGTAAGAACGAGGCCAAGCGTCAGATCTAGTGGCCACTTCAACTGAAGCAGCCACCGAACTGGTGGTTATCCGTCCTGGCAGTGAGGTGCGCGCTCCTTGTAGCAGCGGCTCTCCAAAACCCGTGGGGCGTGTAGCAACTCTCTTAATGCCAGAGACCTCAGAAATACATCTTCACCCTAATCCTGCTCTGCCTCCTGTAGGAAGGAAGCACACTGCATGACCACGCCTCTCAGTCACATGACCTCACTCCTCCAATCAGTCAGCAACAGTTTAACCAAACTATCTAAACATTATACGGCTCTTAGCGGGGCACAAGCATAGCACTACGTAGAGGCGCTCCCCCTATATGGTGTTATGTATGCAGTATGATGCCGATATTGGCACTATACATTACTGGCCTGTATCTGGCAGTATTCCGGGGCTCTTTATATCAGTACTATTTCAGTTCTTCACATTATTTGGGAGCTATATGTCAGGATTACGTAGACTCATTAAAGTAACTAGACTGACCCGTGCCGCTACATGAACATAAAAGGTTTCAAAAATGCTGGTTGTGAACTTCTACATGTGCTGGTCAGGGGATTGTTCAGGGGGGCACCTTGTATTTGGAGCAGATGTATAATATATAAAAGCCTGCAGGTCTCTCTCTCTCTCTCTCTGTTTGTCTCTATCTGTCTGCCTCTCTCTCTCTTTCTGTTTGTTTCTATCTCTCTTTCTATGTATCGCTCTGCCTGCGTTTCTATTGTTCTCTTTCTGTCTGTCTCTGTCTGGCTGTCCTGCTCTGTCTGTCTTTATTGCGCTCTTTCCGTCTATATTGCTCTCTCTCTGTCTCTCTATCGCTCTCTGTCTATCGCCCTCTGTGTCTTTCTATTGCTCTGTCTGTCTATCGCTCTCTCTGTTTCTCTCTCTATCACTCTCTCTGTCTGTTTCTCTATTGCTCTCTCTTTCTGTCTCACTATCAGTCTATCGCTGTCTCTCTATCGCTCTCTCTGTTTGTCTCTCTATCGTTCTCTCTGTTTCTCTATCACTCTGTCTGTCTCTCTATTGCTCTCTCTGTCTCACTATCAGTCTATCACTGTCTCTCTATCGCTCTCTCTGTTTCTCTGTTTGTCTCTCTATCGTTCTGTTTCTCTATCACTCTGTCTGTCTCTCTATTGCTCTCTCTGTCTCACTATCAGTCTATCGCTGTCTCTCTATCGCTCTCTCTGTTTCTCTATCACTCTCTCTCTCTGTTTCTTTATTGCTCTCTTTCTGTCTGTTTCTCTATTGCTCTCTCTTTCTGTCTCACTATCAGTCTATCGCTGTCTCTCTATCGCTCACTCTGTCTCTCTATCGTTCTCTCTGTTTCTCTATCACTCTCTCTGTTTGTCTCTCTATCGTTCTGTTTGTCTCTCTATCACTCTCTCTGTCTGTTTCTCTATTGCTCTCTCTTTCTGTCTCACTATCAGTCTATCGCTGTCTCTCTATCGCTCTCTCTGTTTCTCTGTTTGTCTCTCTATCGTTCTCTCTGTTTCTCTATCACTCTCTCTGTCTGTCTCTCTGTCTCACTATCAGTCTATCGCTGTCTCTCTATCGCTCTTGGTTGGGCAGTGTATGCTGTGTTGCTTAGCAACACTTCACTCATTCCAGCGCCGCCCATAAACGTAACATTGTAACTTTCCCCCGCCTGAAGGTCCCTGAATGTATTACACTCACATGTGGTCTTGTTCATGGGCACAATAAAGACATGGTTCTGATTCAATTGCCTGGAGTGCTGCTCTTCTCTTTTTCGTTTGATTGATATACATCTGATCCAGCCGAGCGTGCACCATATATGCAAGATTATCCTTCCTTTCAAGATAAGGTGGTGTGAGTGCTGTGGCAAATTGACTATCTTTGATTACACTCACATGTGATGATATTACGGTGCGGTGAGCCTGTGTGTCATCTAATGACCCCAACATTATATACCACAGTTACAGCAAAGGGGACAAAGTGCGGGGCAAGAAGGAGCATGGCGACGCATTTATATTAGATACTATTAGACTGCACATTATTTGGGCACTATATAGCAGTATTCTGTCCCACCACCTAAGGATGCCTCACAGCCTCTCTGTCCTTCCTGGTTACTGCCAACCAGGACATGTGACTGCTGCAGCCAATCACTGGCCACAGAAAGGCACCGCTCTGGCCAGTGATTGGCTGCAGCAGCTGCTATTCGTGGTCATCAGCAACCAGCAGGCACAGAGAGGGTGTGAGGCAATGTTAGGTGGTGGGACCACCCATCTATGGTAGTGTTAATATGTGGGGGGTTTATGTGGCCTCTCTGACGATATTATGTTGACAGTACATGGCAGTATTTTGTGCCTTAAATCGTGAGAAAAGCTCTCCAAATATCACATGTGGGAAGACCAGACTTGTTGCCCGGGGTCCGAATTTCTATAAAACCAGCCCTATCTTTCCTAGTCTGGGAAGTCGCCCCGTTTTGTGAGAGTCTCCTACAACTGTGATCGTTATATCCTTGGGGTCATGGAAGTCGAAGGGGCCTGGCGCTCAGACTCGTAGCACAGGGCCTTCCACCTACCGATTGTGGGGGTCAGAGTACATGGGACCCCACTGATACCAACGACTACAGAATTAGTACAAGTATATGTAGAGGCGGAGTACTTCCCGCCCCCGTGACTCGATAAGATCAGATTCGGATATCAGATATCATCATGTGGCATCACATCTTCTGGCTCCTTTATAGATGCGCCTTTATTTTCAGACCTTTTTATATGAATAGTCATTTCTTGTTCAAATTAATTAACCCTAAAGCCATAAAATCTAACATGATGATACATTTGACGCGCTTTATTTTTGATCCCATATCGTTGATAGAGATGGGTTCCCAGTGCCCAGATGTGATTTGCTTTGTACATGTATAACAATTAGTGTTGTGTGTAAGTCATGTGCTACACTGATCAATCATTGAAACCAAAGCCAGCATACAGTTCCATCAGATATACAAATGATTAGAGTTGTGGTGATTAGATGGACGGTCTTGTCCCCGGAGACCCTAAAAGTGGTTCCGTCCTTGGCCTATAAGAGGCTCTCGGAGGCCCCTTGTGTGCAGTGATCTCTTCTTCTGCTTGTAGAGCTTGTTGGCCACTAGACGCCTCTACGACGCCGAGAAGAGATTTCACCCCGTTACCAGAGTCTGCGAGGGGCGCATTATTGAGATGTGAGAAGCTGGAGGGTCGTATCAACGGATTTTCCCCCACCGGGCCATTCTGTATGGACTGTTAGGAAGTGTTGGGACCAGTGGATGGGGGCACACAAGGTGACTGGGCTCAGGACGCCCCCTACAGACCACCAGTAGAGAGGACTGTATGACGAGACTGTTAGAGGGTGTTGGGACCAGTGGTTGTGTGAGGGCACACAAGGTGACAGAGTTCAGAATGCCCCTGAAAGACCACCCTGAGAGAGGAGCATCTGACCAGACTGATAAGAGGTTCTGGGACCAGTGGATGTGTAAGGGCACACAAGGTGACCGGGCTCAGGACCCCCTGACAGACCATCAGTAGAGAGTAGCGTCTGACCAGACTGTTAGGAGGTATTGGGACCAGTGGATATGTCAGGGCACACAAGGTGACTGGGCTCAGGATGCCCCCTACAGACCACCATTAGAGAGGAGTGTCTGACCAGACTGTTAGGAGGTGTTGGGACCAGCGGATGGGGGCACACAAGGTGACTGGGCTCAGGATGCCCCCTACAGACCACCATTAGAGAGGAGCGTCTGACCAGACTGTTAGGAGGTGTTGGGACCAGTGGATGGGGGCACACAAGGTGACCGGGCTCAGGACGCCCCCTACAGAACACCAGTAGAGAGGACCGTCTGACCTGTTAGGGGGTGTGGGGACCAGTGGATGGGGGCACACAAGGTGACCGGGCTCAGGATGCCCCCTACAGACCACCAGTAGAGAGGAGCGTCTGACCAGACTATTAGATGTTGTTGGGACCAGTAGATGGGTGCACACAAGGTGACTGGGCCCAGGACCCCCAACAGACCACCAGTATAGAGGAGCATCTGACCAGTGTTAGAGGGTGTTGGGAGCAGAGGATGTATGAGGGCACACAAGGTGACCGGGCTCAGGACGCCCCCTACAGAACACCAGTAGAGGGGAGCGTCTGATCAGACTATTAGATGTTGTTGGGACCAGTAGATGGGGGCACACAAGGTGACTGGGCCCAGGACCCCCAACAGACCACCAGTAGAGAGGAGCATCTGACCAGTGTTAGAGGGTGTTGGGAGCAGAGGATGTATGAGGGCACACAAGGTGACAGGGCTCAGGACGCCCCCTACAGACCACCAGTAGAGATGAGCGTCTGACCAGACTGTTAGGGGGTGTTGGGACCAGTGGATGGGGGCACACAAGCTGACCGGGCTCAGGACGCCCCCTACAGACCACCAGTAGAGAGGAGCATCTGACCAGACTGTTAGGGGGTGTTGGGACCAGTGGATGGGGGCACACAAGCTGACCGGGCTCAGGATCCCCCTACAGACCACCAGTAGAGAGAAGCGTCTGACCAGACTGTTAGGAGGTGTTGGGACCAGTGGATGAGGGCACACAAGGTGACCAGGCTCAGGATGACCCCTACAGACCACTAGTAGAGAGGAGCATCTGACCAGACTGTTAGGAGGTGTTGGGACCAGTGGATGAGGGCACACAAGGTGACCAGGCTCAGGACGCCCCCTACAGACCACCAGTAGAGAGGAGCGTCTGACCAGACTGTTGGGAGGTGTTGGGGCCAGTGGATGGGGGCACACAAGGTGACCGGGCTCAGGACCCCCTACAAACCACCAGTAGAGAGGAGCGTCTGACCAGATTATTAGGTGGTGTTGGGACCAGTGGATGGGGGCACACAAGGTGACCGGGCTCAGGACGCCCCCTACAGAACACCAGTAGAGAGGAGCGTCTGACCAGACTATTAGGTGTTGTTGGGACCAGTAGATGGGGGCACACAAGGTGACTGGGCTCAGGACCCCCGACAGACCACCAGTATAGAGGAGCATCTGACCAGTGTTAGAGGGTGTTGGGAGCAGTGGATGTGTGAGGGCATACAAGGTGACCGGGCTCAGGATGCCCCCTACAGACCACCAGTAGAGAGGAGCGTCTGACCAGACTATTAGGTGTTGTTGGGACCAGTGGATGGGGGCACACAAGGTGACCGGGCTCAGGACGCCCCCTACAGAACACCAGTAGAGAGGAGCGTCTGACCAGACTATTAGGTGTTGTTGGGACCAGTAGATGGGGGCACACAAGGTGACCAGGCTCAGGACGCCCCCTACAGACCACCAGTAGAGTGGAGCGTCTGACCTGTTAGGAGGTGTTGGGACCAGTGAATGGGGACACACAAGGTGACTGGGCTCAGGACGCCCCCTACAGACCACCAGTAGAGAGGAGCGTCTGACCAGACTGTTAGGGGGTGTTGGGAGCAGTGGATGTGTGAGGGCATACAAGGTGACCGGGCTCAGGATGCCCCCTACAGACCACCAGTAGAGAGGAGCACCTGACCAGACTGTTAGGGGATGTTGGGACCAGTGGATGTGTGAGTGCACAGAAAGTGATCGGGCTCAGGATCTCCTTCAAACCACCAGTAGAGAGGAGCGTCTGACCAGACTATTAGGTGGTGGTGGGACCAGTGGATGGGGGCACACAAGGTGACCGGGCTCAGGACGCCCTCTACAGACCACCAGTAGAGATGAGCGTCTGACCAGACTGTTAGGGGGTGTTGGGACCAGTGGATGGGGGCACACAAGCTGACCGGGCTCAGGATCCCCCTACAGACCACCAGTAGAGAGAAGCGTCTGACCAGACTGTTAGCGGGTGTTGGGAGCAGAGGATGTATGAGGGCACACAAGGTGACCGGGCTCAGGACGCCCCCTACAGACCACCAGTAGAGAGGAGCATCTGATCATCTGACAGGCAGAATCTCTGTTACGTTGCCCCCCATCCAGAGACAGGTGGTGCCATCGTTACACCCCTGTGTTCGTTGGAACCATTTCCAGGCGTTTGTACGGCCCTTGACACCCACCCTCACCTCCATTTGCAGTCATGTGTAAGTACACTGTGTATTTGTGTACCCAAAATATACTTCAGCCAGGCTCATTGAAGAGCTGCGCAAATAGGCAATGAACATGCAGGCCCCCTGCGTATATACTGTGTATTTGCCCCCCCATTCTCTCTAATGGACACTGCGGTGCATAATCCGCATATCAGTAAGTCATACCGCATATCGTCACACGTGATCGCATTGTGTGATAAAAAAATATGCGGCAAACAAAGATACCGACTGAAATGCCGAATTCGTTGCAGATGTGTTCGTTTCCAGCAGAATTACGCAGCGCATTACACATCTCCTTGCGTTTTGCACCCCCCCCCCCCCCAGTTGACCTCTACGGGGACTTTTGGTGCGCAAATCAAAGCATATTTTGCACAACCAATTACCCCCGTGTCAGGCTGATGAGAAGGAGTATGACAGCCCCGCTCTATTATCTGATGGACCCCGTATTTAGTGCATTGTATACTGTGACTATGTGACAAACGAGTGTATGATGTGACGCCGTATGGTGCCTCCCCCCCCCCCCATATTGTTGTTCCCCGTCTATTTATGAGCATGTTACAGGAATATATAGCTTATCAGGTAATGAGGGGACAGCCGACCCTACGCGTTATATACAGGGTGGGTGTTTTTTTCAGTAATGAGGTGTTTATTATGCGGGCAGGCACCCAGTAATAACTCATTCCGAAACCGAGTGCCCGGAACAAAGAAGGCGCCTCAAGTAGCCAAACTTACTTTCACTTTCTCCTGTAAATCTGACACCTTCTGATTGGTTCCCATGTTATCTCAGCCTTCTGTTCCACCCACTTCCCATATTCAGGCCGTCCGCTCCCTCCACCTTCTAAGACACAAACATACATTTATAAACCAGAATGGCAGAAGCCTAATTCCATCACCTAATTCCATCATCCTGCAGCCGACACTATACAGCATATCTCCCAAATGTGTACATGACGCTACTGAAGGAGGGACAGACCCTCTAGAGAAACCCTTTCCTGGATCAGGTGTGAGTAGTACTGGTCTTGGTTAACCCTTTACATCAACAATTAACCATTTCCTTCCCAGGCCTAACTACCACATTCCCCCTTTGATACTTGCTTACAGAGCACCATCATTTTGGGCTGAGAGTCTATACTTCAAACCCCCCCACCCCCACCCCCCTTGCCCAAACAAATCCTTCGGATTCCCTCCATTCCGGGTCTGGATCCCTTTTGCATCCTGTTATTTCTTCAGTAATGTCCCTTTATCGTCAATCTGGAGACAGTAATTAGATTCCATTTAGCACATCCACTTTATTCAGATGCTACAACCATTCTGCCATATGCCTGAGTGTATCTGATTATTCTGAAAGCTTCTGCCCCTCCCAGGTGAAAACTCCAAACTCGGGGATCTCTAAATTTTGTTATTTTGTATGGCACCAACTTATTTCGCAGCGCTTTCAAGTCATTTATTGACCTACTAGCGGATATACCCGGCCTCGCCCAAGTTAATTTGGTACAGGTCTTTACGTGTTGTTTGCACGGAAAGTTTTGTGAACTCAAGGTTTCTTTAGAGGCGCCAATCACAGCTGGGAGGCGAGGATGGGGATATACTCCAGTCAATACGTTTTACCAGTTTCTTGTGGTAAAACTTATTGACTCGGCTTATACTCGGGTCGGCTAATAGTCGAGTATATGCGGCACATTACACAGGAGTACCAATACTTTTGCACTTAACATTGAATAATCGAGTTGTGACCCCTTTACTTTTCCTATTTAGGACCTAAAGAATGGTCGTGCCAAATTTCATGTTTGTACGACATCGGGAAGTAGGAGAATTAGATTAGGTACATTACACAGGGGTGCCAATACTTTTGCGCTTAACCTTGAATTTTCGAGTTGTGGCCTCATTACTTTTCCTATTTAAGACCTTCAGGACGCTCATGTTCAGTGGCATACCTCACAGACCTGATTTTCTCTTCAGTAAGCCCCTGTTCACACATCTTCTGTTTCTTCTCCAGTTTGGACACACTCGGACGTTGGTGGCCAAGCTCCACAAGAACATCTTCTATTTCTCAAGTTTATCATAAGTGGCTGCCTTTCCTTAATACCGTTGATTTGTAGCTTCTCATTCTCTTCTAATTCTCCCTTCTGCTCTTCAGCATGCATTATTCTTCTCCATTTTCTTTTCCATATATGACACCTGAGCCTGAAGTGTTACAATCTGCTCTGACTGGTTTCTCTTAGTTTCTGCATCTTCCTCTAACTGCTTGAGGAACTCACCTTTCTCAATCTTGCACTGTCTTCAGGTGTGCACTAAGGCCAAGCCTCTGCTGCGTCTCTTCTTGCAGCAGCTTCTGAGCCTCTTCACTCTGAGCTTCCAGCTCTACCTGCAGTCTGCTCACCTTCTCAGACAGCTCTGCCTGGACTCTGTCATCTTCAGTGATTTTTACTTGCAGCTCTTGAAGCTGCTTCTCTATTGCATTTCTCTTACCTTCAGAGTCATGCTTGTCTTCCAGCAGCCCCTTCACCTCCTGGGTCAGCCCAGTACACTCGCTTTCCCATGACTGTTTGTCCTTTTCAAGGTTTCTTCCACCTTTTCAGTTTGCTCTACTGCTCAGTCAGCTTCTGGATCTGGGTTTCCTATACTTCAGCTTCCCCATCCAAGCTCACCTGTAGCGGGTCCCCACTTGCTCACGGAGTGCTTCCTTGAAGTCCAGTATATCTTCCAAGTCCTTTGTGTGCTTTTCTGCCTGGCTGCAAGCAGTTTTCTCCGTTTCCAGGTTTTCTTGGAGTCCACCTAGAGCACAATGGAGCCGTAAACAGCTATTAGGGGGTCACTATTATTAATGGGGTCACTATTACTACTGGGAACACTATTGGGGGTCACTATTACCACTGGGACCACTATTGGGGGTCACTATTACCACTGGGACCACTATTGGGGGTCACTATTACCACTGGGACCACAATTGGGGGTCACTAATACTACTGGGGTCACTATTGGGGGTCACTATTACTACTGGGGTCACTATTACCACTGGGGCCACTATTGGGGTCACTATTACCACTGGGACCACTATTGGGGTCACTATTACTACTGGGGCCACTATTGGGGGTCACTATTACCACTGGGACCACAATTGGGGGTCACTAATACTACTGGGGTCACTATTGGGGGTCACTATTACTACTGGGGTCACTATTACCACTGGGACCACTATTGGGGTCACTATTACTACTGGGGCCACTATTGGGGGTCACTATTACCACTGGGACCACTATTGGGGTCACTATTACTACTGGGGCCACTATTGGGGGTCACTATTACCACTGGGACCACTATTGGGGTCACTATTACTACTGGGACCACAATTGGGGGTCACTATTACTACTGGGGTGACTATTACTACTGGGGTGACTATTACTACTGGGGTCACATTGGGGGTCACTATTACTACTGGGACCACTATTGGGGGTCACTATTACCACTGGGACCACTATTGGGGTCACTATTACTACTGGGGTCACTATTGGGGGTCACTATTACCACTGGGACCACTATTGGGGTCACTATTACTACTGGGGTCACTATTGGGGGTCACTATTACCACTGGGACCACTATTGGGGTCACTATTACTACTGGGGTCACTATTACCACTGGGACCACTATTGGGGGTCACTATTACCACTGGGACCACTATTGGGGGTCACTATTACTACCGAGACCACAATTGGGGGTCACTATTATTAATGGGGTCACTATTGGGGGTCACTATTACCACTGGGACCACTATTGGGGGTCACTATTACCACTGGGACCACTATTGGGGGTCACTATTATTAATGGGGTCACTATTACTACTGGGGCCACTATTATGGGATGCGACGGGCGTGGCCTGTCCTAACACGTTGCCCCTCTATAGGGAGGTCTGCAGATAACGCAGCACATACAGCCTGGGCTGCCCCCATACACGGGGCTCCTGACCCCTCCAGCTCCCGGCCTGCCCCCATACACGGGGCTCCTGACCCCTCCAGCTCCCGGCCTGCCCCCATACACGGGGCTCCTGACCCCTCCAGCTCCCGGCCTGCCCCCATACACGGAGCTCCTGACCCCTCCAGCTCCCGGCCTGCGGTCGCTATTATCCACCTCTCGCTTATAGAAGCCGCTCTTCCGCTCCACATCTGCACCGGAGGGGTTAACGCCATGGTGACCGTCAGTTCCCGCCCGCACGAGCTCAGCCTCAGCCCGCGCTTCACTTTCCACCAATCAGCTGAGCGGACACGCGGCAGGCGGCCAATCAGCGCGCGTCTTGGGAGCAGTGTCTGTCAGAGCGCAGCTGTTCCCCCGTCAGTCAGAGAGCGGCGGCCGTGATGAAGGGACCGGAGTGTGTGGAGCTGAACACCGGGGCCAGGATGCCCGTCCTCGGCCTGGGGACGTGGAAGGTGAGAGGAGCCGCCGTGACTCGGCTCCCCCTGCTTAACCCCTTGTGGTGTGCCCGGCCTCAGTTACTTGTGTGGCACTTCTGTTGGCACTGTGCGCAGTGTTTCGCCTCGTTGTCGCCGCCCTGCTGGTGACTGAATGGGCAGCTGGTCGTTACTTGCCACTTAAAGGGGAACTCCATCTAAATGTCTCCCGTGGCGCCAGTGAAGTGACCGCCGTCTATAATGGTGTTGTGTGGCGCGGCGCCCCCTGTCGCTCCCCCACTTACTAAGGGGCACTCTGATGCCATTGGCCCCATTGATCTCCTGGGGCCCCAGGAAGGGGTTCTGATGTTTTTTCTGGGGTCCGCCAACTTATCTGCACTTTTAAAGGAGACAAATGGTAGGCGACTCCTGGAAAACCCCGCACCCCGGTCAGGATCCTGAGCAGCGCCCCCCGAGGCCATCTAGGGAATGGCACGCCCGTGTGAGACCCCCGCTCACTTCTGTGCCCGGACGGATCTGGACGCGCGCAGCTTTCTCCATGGACGGTGGCTGATGGCGCCGCCGCTTCATCCGTCTCCATCGGGCCCCGGGCGATAGCGGTGTACGGACGTCCGCAGTCTGCTTACATGTGTAGCGCACAGGTGGGGCCCCCACTTCATTCAGGGACCCCCCCCCCTTGTGATCGGGGGGCGCGGCGGTTGGACCCCACTAATCCCGGTTCTGTTTCCGCCCCCTGATGACCCTCTGATTGGGGATGAAATCCTGTTATGACCCCTTTACTTGTAGAAGTGGCGCTGTGCTGAGGACCCCGCTGTTTCCATGGTTACTGGCCGGGATGGGAATACCCTTCTAAGACGTTCACCCCGTAGTTCACTGGTGGTAGACGACTGCTGCAGTGTGCAGCTCTGTGATTGGCCAGTAGTGATTACTGGTCAGCACTGGCCAATCACAGAGCTGTATGTAGTGGAGCTAGAGAATGATGGACGCTGCCTGGAATGGACCTGGTGGGACGGAGGGCAGCCGTGAAGACACTACCAGCCGCTCGCCCCGGACAGTATGATTCTGCGGTATCTGCACCCGCCTCAGATCTCGCCGGTACATCTGGGGGGGGGGACCACAACGTAATAAGGAATCATAGGAGGCAACTAAGATGACCACGAGGGCAAAGTCCACAACGGGCCGCACATCTACGGAGCGCCGCCATTGGCAGAGAGTCCCTTCCAGGGAAACACCCAGCATCTGCACCGCCATCCAAGCCGTCTCTGAGCCCATATGCCCAAAGCGCGGCACTTACTGGCGCCGCCGTGAGACGTGGTCACCGCCCAGACTGCGGCACTTACTGGCGCCGCCGTGAGACGTGGTCACCGCCCAGACTGCGGCACTTACTGGCGCCGCCGTGAGACGTGGTCACCGCCCAGACTGCGGCACTTACTGGCGCCGCCGTGAGACGTGGTCACCGCCCAGACTGCGGCACTTACTGGCGCCGCCGTGAGACGTGGTCACCGCCCAGACTGCGGCACTTACTGGCGCCGCCGTGAGACGTGGTCACCGCCCAGACTGCGGCACTTACTGGCGCCGCCGTGAGACGTGGTCACCGCCCAGACTGCGGCACTTACTGGCGCCGCCGTGAGACGTGGTCGCTGCCCGGAGCGCCCAGGACTCTGCGTTTAAATCATCTATTCTGTATTTACGTATGATGGAATGAACGGAGTAGAGTAGCTCCGCTGATGTAATCCCCTCCAACACGGGGCAGAACTGATCATAAAACCCAAGGGGAGCTTTAATTTGGGGAGAAACCATTTAGAGGGATCAGATTAGGGCTCGCTGACACACGTGTTGGGGGCCGGTATAATGTCGGACACAAAGGTAATCTGCCCGATCCAGCGCCTATAAAGCAGCAGTACGGAAAGAACGCCGCTGGGGGGAACCTCAGAAATGGCGCTATCCCTATTCGTGGGCAACTGGTGCTACAGCTCAGCCCATTCAGGTACAATGTTATGGTCCATTTAAGGTGACCACCAATCAGCTGGCGGTTGGCTACACGTCTCGGATGCAGCCAATCACTGGCAGCCGTACAGGGGGGGGGGGGGGGGGCGGCGTCACTTGCCTGCATGGAGGGGACTGAGCGCTGGTGGACAGTGCTGGTCAGTGGTCATTGGCATGGGTAGTATATCATCTGTCTACATACGACCATTAGATGGGGAGCTTCACAGCTGAAGAGTAGGCCCAGCCAGAACTGCCCGGCCATTATACTAGTATCTCCCATATAACGGAGCTCCAGCCACTGCAAAACTACAACTCCCAGCATGTCCTGACAGTCTAATATATAGACTCCGGGGCTGCTGACACCAATAAGGGGGTCCTGCTGATTATACACCCCCAACATATTGCTCTTTGAATACCCATCAGTCCCTAACCCCAAGAGCTGGCAATCTAATCCCTCACTGGGGCAATTGACTCGTCAGTACAACTTTTGGAAAGAAGGAAATCAGTGGTGAGAACATTCAGACCCATTATAATAAGATTAACATTCAGACTCCGAGATAATAAGGGGATTGTGCAGAAACCGCTATACAAATCCATCGCCGGCTGCGGTGACTGAAGCTGGCAGGTGTACAGCCACTATTAATGGGGCAGAGACGGCGCATAAATGATCTGCGGGCGCGCGGATAACATCGGGTGGAGGCGGCACCGGGAGGAATACACCATACAGTGCCATTGTGGTGAATGGGGTATCTCGGGGCAGTAATGTGGGGGGGGGGGATTGCCTGACACTTAAAGGGGTTGTCCAAAGAGTTAGCATCCTTACATGGACCTGCAGTATCTGAACCTCCACCTTCAGCCCAGGTCCAACACTAAGTCACGTGGTGTGAGTTCTGTCTCATCGTCGATGGCCCCCCGAGTGTATGATCAGTGGGCGTCCGACCTCTTCATTTCTCCCTCTGACCAGAACAAAGAGGGTCGTTGTATTTCTTGGCACTGTCCATAAAGGACCACAATTAGTAATGGTCAACAAGAGTCAGGACATTTTTTTTTTTTTTTTTATAACGCTTGTATACTTTGACGACTTTGGGGACCTCCGTCCTTGTGGGAGTCTCCCCTATAACCAGTTGTGCCAAAGCTCTTAAAATTGCACCGAGTGATTTGTGACCTTAACCCGCAGGTCATGGCTAAACTACTCATGAAGCTTCATACAGGAGTGGGAAGTATGAGAAACCTACAGCACAGATAACACTGCTCCCCTGGTCTCCATAGAGGCCCCGCGGTGCGTGCGCATAGATGGGGAGGCCCCCGCGGCGCGTGCGCATAGATGGGGAGGCCCCCGCGGCGCGTGCGCATAGATGGGGAGGCCCCCGCGGCGCGTGCGCATAGATGGGGAGGCCCCCGCGGCGCGTGCGCATAGATGGGGAGGCCCCCGCGGCGCGTGCGCATAGATGGGGAGGCCCCCGCGGCGCGTGCGCATAGATGGGGAGGCCCCCGCGGCGCGTGCGCATAGATGGGGAGGCCCCCGCGGCGCGTGCGCATAGATGGGGAGGCCCCCGCGGCGCGTGCGCATAGATGGGGAGGCCCCCGCGGCGCGTGCGCATAGATGGGGAGGCCCCCGCGGCGCGTGCGCATAGATGGGGAGGCCCCCGCGGCGCGTGCGCATAGATGGGGAGGCCCCCGCGGCGCGTGCGCATAGATGGGGAGGCCCCCGCGGCGCGTGCGCATAGATGGGGAGGCGGAGGGCCCCGCGGCGCGTGCGCATAGATGGGGAGGCGGAGGGCCCCGCCCCCCTCCCCCCTTTACTATTTAGGACATAAAGAATGTTCATAGCAAATTTCATGTTTGTGCAGTACAGATGTGTGTTATTACTTACAATACATCGGGGGTCACTTACTTTTACACTTGGCATTCAATGATCAAGTTGTGACACCTTAACTTTTTTCTATTTATGACTTAAAGAATGGTCCTGCCAAATTTCACGTTTGCACGACATCGGGAAGCTAGAGAATTAGACTAGGTACATTACATAGGGGGGGTCACTTAATTCGCACTTAGAATATATTGCGTTGAAAACAAATCCTGGCATGCTCGATATTGTATATTATATATATTTTTGCATCCCATGTTTCGTTATGCAGCCTTCGTCTTTGTCGCAGCGCACAAAATCACGGTTTTCATGCAATACGACTTTATCATTAGAAAATAAGCCCAACCCCAAAACTAAGCCAAAGCTGCAATAAAAAAAAAAACGCAAAAAGGAGTACTTGCCTAAAATTCTTGGTCCGGATCTTCCTGCTGCACAGGTGATCACTTCCTGGTTACGGGATTCATAAGTCCTGCCTTCAGTAAGTGGTGGCTCCGATTGGTTCATCCAGCGCTGCTTAGCCAATCAATGCAGTGCTGGGTGAACCGATCAACAGCCAGCATGTTGTGAAGGCGGGATTTAGGAATTGGCCAATCAATGCAACGGTTTAGCGCTGTTTTGTATATGAGAAGCAGGTTCCTGGTGTTCACCGCACTCTGCTGCAGTTACTGGTCGTGTACAAGCCCCTTTACACGGGGTGATTATCGCCTGACTTGTTGCAGGAAGCCCCGGATTTAGGCATTGGCCTCACATACGCCGAGAGGCCACCGAAGGACCGATCGCTCACTTGCAGCGGAACTAAAAACCAAGCGACTGTCACTCTATTAACAACTCCTGTTTACTGTGGATGGAGGTGGGCGGGAACTATCCTCAGTCTGCTCCGCCTCCATTCACTTGGGCAAAAATGTCAACTTTATTCAGTGGGTCAGTACGATTACGACAATACCACATTTATATAGTTATATTTTTTCCGTACTACTTTAAAGTATTACAATACTTTGAGGGGAAAAAAACGTAAGTTTTCTGCCACCTTAACTTTTTTAAACTTTTCTGTCCGTATAGTTGTGTGAGGCTCGTTATTGTAGTTTCTAGCATAGATGGACGACGGCCGGTTTAAGCTGAACGATGCAGCGGCAGACCAGCCATCATTAATGATCACACCACACAATTATTGTGCAAACCACTTGATCTAATGAGCAATTTACATGATGATCGTGCCATGTAAAAAGGGCTTTATGCTAACAGGCACGCCTTCATGGTGGTCCTGGAGGTCTTCAGAAGATGGTGCTGTTGTATCTTGTCTCCACCGGAAGCGAGGGGTTTGGCTGCAGGTAATGCCCCTGGCAGGCCCCTCGTTGGCGATTGGGTGGACTGTTAAGTCAGTGAGAGCGTAGACCACATAGCTGACCGCCAGAAACAGGCATGGAAGTCCTCTGGGGACTGTAATACTGAGGGCGACATTGATACATGCCTGTTTTTTACATTATGAAGCAATAAAGGTTGATCTGTTTTAATTTCACCAATTGATGCTGCTACTACTTTTGCTGTTCTGGATACGACACGGGGGCTGGAGGTCCATGGTCCCCTTGGTAGCTCTGCATTAAAAGAAATACCTCTGCACTAAAGTGCATATTCTGGAGTGCTGCGAGCTTTCTTTCTTTGTAATTAAGGGAGATGGAATAAATCCTCCACAGCGCCACCTATTGAAAGGCAACATTCCTTCAAGCCAAAGTCAGACTTTGTATACAAGCCTTGTTACAATGTTGCATATTACCCAGAGGAGCGTGCATGGCCATCTGAGTCTCCTCACTTAGTTTATAGTATAGTTGCTCTCCCTAAGGAGGGAAGATAGCGTTTCTGACCCCTTTCTTTCTTTGAAATACATTGATACATGCTCACCACGTTAGTGAATACCGGCAGAGGCCGCAGCTTCCCTGCCGGCATTCACTCAGCAGTGCTGCTAGCGGCACTGATTCTGGCCACACTGTGATGTCAGTGTGCAGCTGGGATCCTCCTCCCCCGACGTCTCCTCCATGGTTCCATGCGAGCAGGGAAGAAGGCTTCCGGCAGCACACTAGCGTCAGTGTGCACCCGGGAGCAACGAGGAGGAGGAGGTGGTAAGTATGTGGGCCTGGGGGGAATGGTGGCCCACTGTGGGATATCACTATGATACTACGGGGCTGCTGTGGGGTGTGACTGTGCTCCTGGGGCGCCGCTGTGGGGTGTCACTATGATACTGGTGGGCCGCTGTGGGGTGTGACTATGATACTGGTGGGCCGCTGTGGGGTGTGACTATGATACTGGTGGGCCGCTGTGGGGTGTCACTGTGCTCCTGGGGCGCCGCTGTGGGGTGTCACTATGATACTGGTGGGCCGCTGTGGGGTGTGACTGTGCTCCTGGGGCGCCGCTGTGGGGTGTCACTATGATACTGGTGGGCCGCTGTGGGGTGTGACTGTGCTCCTGGGGCGCCGCTGTGGGGTGGCACTGTGCTACTGGGGTGCCGCTGTGGGGTGGCACTATTACAGCCGCCTACACTGATCGCAGGTGTCAGCTGTCAAGTCTACAATCTTATTCAATGTGTAGGGAGCGGAGCGGTTGGGTTGGGTGCCCGTGTGTGCTTCAGATCTTCCGGGCAGCATCGGGATTTGGCCTTGTTTCCAGCTACCCCCTAGCGCAACCCATGGAGGTCTTGCAGGGTTTATGGACATCCTAAAGGAAGTTGGAGCGAATGACTGCTTGCAGTTCGCTCAGTTAGCAGGCCGGCCCTGCCCCAGATAGTTGGCGGGGCGGCAGCAGAAGTGTCTGTAAAGCATTGGTAAATGCCTGACACTAATGGCTGATTCGTTATGGAACATTTTATCTTCATTTTATGGCAAATCAGTCCTTGTCCGATGTGAGATTTATTAGTCTTCAAAGTACAGGAGATCACATGATCTTAACCCTTCGCAATCCAATTTTTCTGCCACCCACATACCCGCCAGCTCATAAGACGTTGGATCGAAAAGGGTTGATTATTCTGGTATTAGGTCATGGAGATGTTATCCCACCAGACGAGGGGAAAGAATTGCCTTAATTTGCTGTAGGCAGTGTTTTGTTGCCCCTAGGTCAGGCGTTCTTTGATGTAGTGAAGGAGATGCCAAGCAGTAAGCATCACCTGCTCAGACGTGCCGTGGTCCAGATGAAGGATATCTCGGCTCTTGATGGCGTCACGGCCTTTGATGTCTGGTGCTTAATATCCTCCAGATTACACAATGACGGGGATGTTGTGTAAAGGTCTGCCTGGTGCTGAAGAAAAGTCATTCAAGGAGCTCCCCGCAGATCCAGCTCTGGGACCCATCCCGTAGGAACCTATTTCCCTAATTTCCCAGTCATTAGACCAGCAAACCCCCCCACTAGTCACAGCCAGCCAGCCCCCCCCCCCCCCCCCCCTTCTGCTGCGTACTTTAAAATCATCCTATTAGGAATTAAGCCTGTGAGCCCCATGGGGACGCCGTGATGTACAGCGCTGCAGGATAATGTGTAAAAGTCATTTTTCTTCTATCCACAGGATCTGAGGTAAACATCCGACTAGTGGGACCCGCTGTGATGTGACGTCTTCATGCCCTGAATGCCCCATCTGTATGGAGTGGCAGTGCTCATGTCTGACTACTGCTCCATTCACTTCTATGAGATTGCCAAGCACGTCGATCCCTCTCTGTCCCATAGAAATGAATGGCGTGCTGGTCACGCGTGCGACTGCTGCCCCATTCATACGAACGGATATTAGGATCGCCAGGGGCCCCAGCGGTCAGACCTCAGTGATCAGACTTTGGGAATAAATCTCTCTAATGGGGAAAGTCTTTTTAAATGGGTTTTCCCACTCTTAGTGGGTTTTTTTGCTGCAGAAAGCAGATGGCTCCATACGTTTTGTAGTGGCCAGGGTTTGTAATGCAGGCTAGGTGCAATTTGAAGTGCGTGGGACTCAGTCTGCTTTACCAAACGGGGCCACTGGACAACGTATGGAGCTGTCTTTTTCCTGCAGCAAGACAGCTAGAAGTAGAACAACCCCTTTAAGCACTGGTGAAAGTATCAAGCTACATGACAGACAACGCTGCTAGAAGTCCCAGTATAGCCCTGTGGCATGGCAAACTAATGGAAGTGAATGCGGCTACGTTGCAAGTTACCGGAATCCGGTGATTGCGAGGCATCCAGCAAGTTTGAATTTCTTGAGCCTGTGGGTGGCAAGGAGTGCCGCTGTGCAGGGGCCGTGGCACTGCATCCCCTTCGTTCTCAGGATTGGTGGAAGTTCCAGAGATCCGCTCCGCACGGATGGAGATCGCTGGGATATGCAGGCTTCATGCGCAAAAACCTGGAATCTTCAGATTTTTTTTCTGAGATTCTTGTGTTTTAGTTTTGTCCAAAACCATTGACTCCATTCGGATCCCGATTTGTGTTTTGGCACTCGAGGCCAACGGAATAAAGAGATGGTTTGGGATAAACAGAACTAAAAACGCACAAGAATCTCAGTACTCTTAAATACACACAATATTTCAGCTTTTGAAGTGCATTGAAGCTTTTGTTCTCAGCCGCCCCTCGTGGGTGGGGGTTTATTATTTATAAATATATGTAACTGGAGATGGCGCCACTGAGACGGCGCGTCTCATTATTACTGTATATAAGAAACAATAAGGGCGCCTTCACGCTTGCGAGAAAAACGCACATTTTTTGAGCGATGCAAGAGCGAGTGAAGGCGCAGAATTATGAAACCAATGATTTTTAATGGTTTCCGTCACATTTGCAATGTTGCAAGAGAAAAAATTGTTTTTTTGTTTTTTTTTCTCCTATGTTTCCCTATGGAGCCTCCTTTTTATCGTATCGGAAAGCAGGAACCTGCAGTTTTCGTGCGATGCGTTTTTATCATTTGTAAGTCCTTTTGACTTTTGTGCTAAAAAATTGCGGCAAAATCGCATGTGGTAGCCATGTTTTTCCGAAAAAAAAGCAGCTCTAAAATCACGGGAAAATCCTTGTTTTTGCCGCTATTGTCACGCAGCGATATCCCGATCGCCAGTGTGAAGGAGCCCCACACCTTTGATTGCGTGTATTTCGAGTTCCGCGACCGTCATTGAAAATCAAGATTTTGTCGTAGAAATGTCATGGAAATTTCTTTGAAAACCTGTATGAGCCCCAATAGGCCATCACTGCCATCACTGTAAAGGATTCCCACCTTCACAAATGCCAGCCTAGACCGTTCACTGCTTGGATGTGGCGTCCAGCACGATGCATCGTGGGTAATGGACAATCTCCTTGTTTTATCCTCCTGCAGTCCGAGCCTGGAAAAGTGGCAGCAGCTGTGAGCAAAGCCTTGGATGTCGGGTACAGGCACCTGGACTGCGCCTGGGTCTACCAGAACGAGAATGAGGTCGGGGAAGGCATTCAGCAGAAGATCCAGGAAGGCGTGCTGAAGAGGGAGGAGCTGTTCGTCACCAGCAAGGTAAGACAGGCCGGATTCTCGTATGTTCGGCTCTTTGTCTTTTCTCCCTGCGGCGTTGTAGTGAATCGCTTCAGGCAGAACTGATCCTATAGTATTCTGTGGGACAATTCGTGGTATCGGGCGCAGCCGTATTGATGCCTAACTGATATGGATGGAACAAAAGTTCCCTGCTGCGTTTTCCTGTCCGGGCTATGGATGCCGCACCAGTGCAAAAGGTGTACCACAATGGTATGAAGACACTGGCCAGACACGACAGATTGAAGCCCAATGTATGGATCCAACGACTGTCTCATGATCGAGTCATGGCTGCTCGGCACCATTTAGTTGAAAACTTGTAGTCTAGAGAAATGCTGTCCCTCTTGTCCCCAAGGCTGTATCTGACGGTTCTTGTGTTGTTTTTTCATTTGTGATCTTCATTTAGCTTTGGTCAACTTTCCATGAAAAATCTATGGTGAGAGGAGCCTGCGAGAAAACCCTTGCCTCCCTGAAGCTCGATTACTTGGACCTCTACTTAATTCACTGGCCTGCGGGATTTCAGGTACGATTGTGAGGGCGACTGTTGTCTGTTAAGGAGTAGAAGTTGTTATACGGCTCCAATAGGAGGTGAAGAGCCGTGAAGTATCCAGAATTATTGTCCAATGAGAGGGGAGGAGTTTGGTATACTTAAACCCTGACAAACCAGAGGATAGCAGGTCTGTCAGTTTATTGTGGGACATTGATCCCAGCGGTTGCACATGCTGTGGTGTGGGGGAATGGTTGGAGGGTGCTATAAGATATCACATCCGATTCCAGTACTATGTTACAGCTCCCTTTAGTGATCCGGGCAGCAAACTAAGTCAGCTTTAGTGTTCAGTCACTGCAATTGAGCCAAAGTATCTAGCTCTTTTGACTTAGACTAACCTAAAGCTGCACTAAGGACACTATTGATAACGGTCTATCAATGGGCTCATAATGTTGAGCCCAACTGTGTTTATGACCGCCTATATAAAAACATTTTAAGTAGCTGTGTAACATCTGTTAGCTACTGATGGTTTATGAACAAACCTCAGGGACAGCTCCACAGACGTACCCCAGCAAGTTATCACACTGATGACCATTAGTCTAACAGAGTCACAGTGAAGATACATATATCAGTTGGATACCAGTCCGCGTATCATCGTAACCACATGATTCCTGAGTGATATCATTAATGTGGTTAGAGATTTAGCTCAGATGGCATCCGTTAACCACAACTAAAACTTAAATTAATCTGGGCTGGATACTGCAAGTACTGAGCTGAAACCAATTAATATCATAATTCGGACCATTTGCAACACAAGTATCATCAAATTTTGGGGAAAACTCCCATATTGTATATAAAAATCCCCAAGAATGATAAGTGATTAATACATCCTCACTATCCATCATCAGAGTGGACCTATCGCTGTAATATACTGTCTCCCCATCCTGATGAATCAGTCACAGGTTGGAGGTGACTGAAGAAACGCGTCGACTGGGAGAATAAATCAATTTCTGCACGATACACAAAACAAGTTGGTCGTGCATAATCTATATACCACTAAGAGAATCCATTGATATTGGAACTACAGTGTGATACTTTACTGATCGTAAATTGATCGTTTAGATTGATATATATCTGTGTATGTTTGTCAGGGAGCTCAATTTTTAACAGAGTGAATAAGTTATATTTTATGTTTAAAATTAGTTAGTGGGCTCTTCCCAGTGTAAGTAATTAAGTTCAAAAAGAACCCTACTGTCAGTGATTATTGTCCTGAAAGGGATCTAAAGCTCAAGTGGCCCCAGATTCTGTGCAGAGTATACCTTTCTAGGGGGACACAGCTCTGTTATTCTGATACAGAACTCCTTATCCTCTGCATGGAGTGAAATGAGAAAACTCTAGCTGCCTGTAGCCACCACTAGGGGGTGCTCACTGCATACTGTTCTTAAAGGGGTTGTCTGGCCACGCAGGGTGACATATTTTTCTTATAATGATGCTGCTTTCCTTTTAACAACCATCCTAAAATACAGAATACATGGGCTCAAAACACCAGGCATATTAGCTGTAATGTCAGCTTCTTACTTTGTAAACTGATGTTGGAAGCAGAATTTATCTTTGAATGGTGGTGTTCTGGAATCCCACAATGCCCTGCGCCTCCCCCCTCTGTGTGCGCGCTCCTAAGGACAGCAGGACTCATTGACATGAAAAGTGTATCCTGGCCCCGCCCACCTACATTGAACAACTGAGTCTCTCCTGGCCGCGCTATGAATGGACAGCGTTGGGAGCGTTGCCGAAAACAACTTTAGTTCCACGTTTCTGACAGCGCTAAAATGCAGCGTTGGCAGCAGTAGAAAAAAAAGGTAATACTATTAACATCCATCCATCATTTTCAGCCAAGGAAGCCTATAATGCAGACAACTGAAAATGCACCCAAAACCGTGCCCAAACCGCACCAAAATGCAGCGTTTTTGCAAACGCCTGTGTGAGGGAGGCCTAAACCGCTCAGGTGGGATACATCTGCTGAGACACTGTATCTAAGCAGACCCTGTGTGATACTGCTGAGCAGATGTATCACATATGATCGGATTACATACATCTACTCAGCAGACAAATCGCACATGATCGGCTTAGATACAGCAGCTCAACAGACAGTATCACACATGATGGTTGCCCCAGTAGTAACACAGGCCCCCCCTCCCCCAATATTTGCCCCAGCAGAAATGGTGACCCCCCTCCCCCCCCCCCAGCAGAAATGGTGACCCCTTCCCCCTCGCCACCTCTGCACCCCACTGACCCTTAACCCGAGGACAGTTGGCCGGTGGACGCTGCTGTTAAGCTTCAGCTGCGGACTGTCAGCGGAATTGACTGAACTGCGAATGCGCGAAGGAGGAGACGCACATTTCGGAGAAGCGCTACAGCACCTGCGCAACAAAAGACGACAGAAGGAAGAATTTGTTGTAACCAAGGACGACAGAAAGGTAAGCACAAGGGGGGCACCAGTTCGTGTGTGTGTGTGTATGTATGTGTATATATATATATATATATATATAATATAATATATATATATAATCTTCTGTATGGCTCATTTACAAAGCACACATATTACAAAGTGTTTTGTAATGACCATACAGAAGTGTATAGATGCACTTGGCACGGCCGGACAACCCCTCTAAGTTCAATGGATTCTGTAAAATCTTGTATGCACTGCGCTCTCCCTAGCGGCGGCTGCAGGTAGCCAGGATATTATTTAACCTGGTCTAGGTGGGATATCTCTAACCCCTATAAAGATGTGCAGATGACTTGCATGATGTTTCTTGTCGGATCAAACACTGAAATGTTTATAATTTAGCAGTATTTTCTGCTGTCACATGAATCTGTCTTTCTTTTGCAGGCTGGGGATGCTTTATTCCCCATTGGTGAGCAGGGGCTGGTGATTCCCAGTGACACCCACTTCTTGAATACATGGGAGGTAGGGAATTCCCACTGGTGTGGGACGGAGCTTTCTATTTACTGCTGCATAGTATCGCTGTACCCTCTCCTGACACTCCTGTTCTATTAAAGGGTTAGTCACATCAAATGTTCTCCCCTAGCCACAGGACAGCGGCTAACAATCTAAATGGTGGGTCTGATCACTGGGACCGCTATTGATTACAAAAGTCACCCTGAATAAGTGGTGTAGAGGTGAAGCGTGCACCTAGTGAAACCGCGGGGGATGGCAGAGATCAAGTGGTCGGATATCGCTGGCAGTCCCCTTGAAATGAATGGAGTGGTGGTGCTTATGCATGACCACCATTTAATTGGGCCCTCTTTTCTTCTGATTGGTGGGGTCCCAGTGGTTGCCCCCACTGATCTAACAGTTATGACCTATTTTGTGGATGGGGTATAACGCCTTTAGGTGGGACAACGTCTTTTAAATGTGTGTTGCTCCCCTTTTCCTTAAAGAACAATGCTAGGTTGCCTCTTCTACTTTCTTCCATTATTCCTTCTGGAAATGCATAGATGGCGTTTTCCTGCAGTCTAATTCTCTATTTAGTATTGAAGTCAGACTATGAAGGGCCACACCCTTTTGACATAAGGGATGGTGATACCTAGTGGTCAACTTATTCGTACATTTCCAGGAGGAATAACAGAGAAACAGCAGAATGCAGAGTTCTAAGAAAAGATGCTTGAGTTGTTTTATGGGGAATGCCAGGATTTATCGAGCGTTTATTGGAGCAGCCCAGCCCAAACAGCTGGGGAAGCTGCCGCAGGCTAGTCATTACCCCCATGCAGCGATGACTACCCAGGAAACTTTGTATTATGTTGTGGCCATTCAGCTGAATGGTCGTCCTCCAACATGTGGAAGGCTCCAGTACTCCAGAAAGTGAGTCACTGTGACTTGTGTTGTGTTTAGGCAGAATGATCATCGTTCAAACAAGCAATAGTGAACACTAATCGTTCGTTGTCAACACCAGCCAATGGCTGGACGACAAGCCTTCACTACTCGTTCAGTTTCAGCCAGCAAAAAAATCATTCCTGGCTCGTTATCATTGTGTGTAAGCGCTCCCCGCTCACATAGGAATGTGAAACCCTGTTCAAGTGAACGATTCTCAACAATGATCTTCCTGTCTAAACGGACCGCAGGAGTTAGCAGTGACATCCCTCACTTGTTGAAACGAGAAGCAGCTCATCAAAAAGGGCCTAAACGGTTAATATTTCTATCCTTTCCTGGTTTGAGCTGTAGACAGTGTCGCACTTTCTTCAGATCTATTACTTTACATTCTTGTCTCATCTGCCTATTGACTCATGTATTTTGTTTTCCTCTTGTCATCAGGCTATGGAGGAACTTGTGGATGCCGGATTGGTGAAAGCCATTGGAATCTCCAACTTTAACCACTGCCAAATCGAGCAGCTGCTGAATAAGCCAGGGTTAAAGTACAAACCAGCAGTCAATCAGGTAGGTGAGATGTTTAGAATGAGAGACACTAAGCCTCGTGCCCACACTTGCCGGTCTGCAGGATTGTCTGGAACTCCTAACTGTCTTGTAGAAGTCTTAGGGTATAAATGCTGCAGATTGCCCGCAGCATTTACAGTAAAGGCTATGTGGGTGAGATTTAAAAAATCTTTTGCACGTGATGCAGGAAATCCACAGCAGAACGGACCTGCGGTTTCGATTCAAAATCCCATCATTTTAATTTATGCTGTGGGTTTTCAGTGTGAGGCAGTGATAACCGCACTAGTGGGTGCAGAATTCCCATTGTGCACAATCTGCAGCATTTTTGACCAATGTGAACAATACCCTAAGATTTCTACAAGGCTGTGTTCACATGTGGATTGTCCGCAGCAGAAAATCTGCATTAATTGGTGTGGGTTTGAAGAGGTGAAAATACACTGCATCAATTGACATGCTACTGACTTGAAGTCCTCAGCAGAATGGACATGCTGTGTGGATTTGGTATGGAATTTTTCTGCACCATATGGATGAGATATATCTACTTTTTATTTATTTTTGTTTTAATATCTGCAGATTTCCCCAAGCAGCACTTGCAGTACAAGCCATGCGGATGAGCTAAAAGAATCTCATCCACAGGCTGTGAAAAGATTCCATGTGTAATTGACATGTGCTGCGGATCTTACATCCACAATATGTCTGTTTACTGCTTATTTTACCCTTTGTAACACAAACTGAAATCTGCACCATTATTGGAATCCACAGCGACTATGGCTCATGTGATCGCACCCTTGTTAACTTCCCCTTTCATTTTTGGCCGTCGGGTGGTTGGTGGGGATTGTTGCACATAGCAGAACCCTTTACAGGAAACTACAAGGGCTGCATCGGCCAGAACATGCAAGTTCGGGCTGACAATTATCTGCAAATTGGGGGACTTGCAACAACAGCAGTCGGCACTTACGTAATAGCGCCTAGTAGAACAGTGAGGGGCGTTGTCCTGTTGCATCCTGTATCTGGCACCCAAACGTGTATGATCTATTTTCTCACCGCCTCAGGGCACGATGGCAGAAGGAGAGAAAAATGCCAAACGCTGTGTACTCTACTCTTTGCCAATCGACTGAACGAATGGTTGTTAGAAGACCACTAGAAGGGACTATAATGGCAGGATCAGACCGCACAGGGTGGTTGGTAGTCTTACCATGGAGACACACAGATGCTGTAAACACAAAACTGCCAATGGACGTGATAAAGTCTCCTAAGTAGCTTCACTTTTTTCCACTCCAGAAGCAGTACCAAAAAAACTGGATGCAAAAGTGGACGTGCTCTTTAACTCCTTCCTGCCCTGCGCTATGCAGTCATGTGATGGGCTTAGGATCCAAGCTGTTCCATTAGCAGCTGGAGTCGGCTGTTACAACTGCGACCGGAGCTGACTCAAGGGGTTGAACAGCCAGACTAAGTGCTGCGGGCAGTACCGATTGTGACAGTGAAGTGGGGCAGAGAGAGGAGGCCGCCCCTGCCATGCATATAATTGTGGAGATGGAAGGAAAACCCTGCATCCTTAGGCTTTATTCACACGTGTATATACGCAGCTATGTAGGCACGTTTTCACGGCCGGCCGATATATGCAACCATCTGAGCCATTGGTTTTCAATGCATTCGTTCACATGGGCGAATTTCGGCACGTAAAAACACGACACCATAAAAATAGAACATGCGTGACAAAATCTCCGCCTCCTGTCATTCGCTGGGTAAAAAGATGGTTCTGGTTCTATGTTTCGATATACACTTGTGGCTGGGAAAAAAGGGAGGGGGAGGCAGTTTAGCAGCATCCAACGTTGGGAAAAGCTTACAGGTGTGAAGGAGCCCTTAAGGGATTAAACCTGCGGCACACCTTTACAAGGATGTGTGGACTTATACTCCTTCGGGAGGAATTGACCATTTTGGATGTATTTTCTACACCTGGTGGCTAATTACCTCTGTTAGTCTCCTTTGGTGCTTAAACCATGAGAGGAAGGATCCAATGTTTGGATGTTAGGGCTCATTCACATGAGTGTAGCGATTTTCGGTTGGCTGAAAATCGAGTGAACGGGCACATAAATTTGCCATTTGTGCACCTGTTTAGATGGCCCAGGTCCAGTGCATATATGCCGTCCCCTCCCTTGCAGTCTCTCTGCAAGGGAGGGGATGGGGCGGGAGCTAGAGAGCTTACTTACCTCTCTCAGCCCCTTGTCAGCTGCCAGCAATGGGAGGGGGCATAAGCTTAGTAACTAGCTCCCACCTTTTTTCACCCCCCCCCCCCCCCCCCCCCCCATTGCAAGGGGCAGATAGAGAGGGAGGGGTGGGAGTTTAGCAGACACTCTGTTAAACGCACACCACCTCACCTCCCTTCTCCGGCAGCTACCTGTGGCTCCCTTGGAGTCTATGGCAGTGGCTGACGTATTCTGGCCCGTAAAGATAGTTCCTGAACTATCTTTCCTGGTTGACGTGAAAGCGCCTGGCCGAAATGCGCTCGTATGCGCCATGTTGGCTGGGCACTCTTATGCTGCAGGATTACGCCCATCTAAACTGATGCATTGTAAACCAATGCATCAGATGGTCAGCGTATATCAGCTGGTTGTGAAAGCGTGGCCGATATACGCTCGTGTGAATAACGCCTTAAGGACCGAAATGTCCAAGAAGGATGGGAAATATTGCAAAATGAGATTGAAAGCACAATCCTTAAGTCTTCAAACAAACTGGGCAGACATCTGTCTGGGATGATTTAGTGATCCTGCACTGAGCAGGGGGTTGGACCCGATGACCCCGGAGGTCCCTTCCAACTACACCATTCTAGGATTACAATTCAGTAGTAAAATCGGAGTGCCGCCCCTTAGTGGTTTGTTCTTTGTCTGATTTAACAACTTGTAATTTTGTATTTCAGATTGAATGTCATCCGTATTTGAATCAGAACAAACTCATTGAGTATTGTCAATCCAAAGGCATCGCCATCACGGCGTACAGTCCCCTGGGATCACCGGACCGGCCTTGGTTAGTATATTAAGAATGAGGGTCTACACTCTGGGTCAGAGCGGCCCTGGTACATAGAAACACGCTCTGATACCCATATGCCCTAATAGTCATATGCTGCCACTAGGTGGAGCTCACTGCACAGAAGTTATACTATTGAAATAACCTATAGAATTGTATCCAGTGAGCGCACCCTAGTGGTGACTGCAAGCGGCCAGACTTCCATCGCTTATCTCACACTAAATGGACGGAGGAGTGGAGCTCAAAGCCTTATTATAGAATTGGCACAGAATGCTGGACCTGAAAATGTGGAATCTTAAAGAATGGATATCATCCAATGTTTAGTGGCTTGTGTTTTTTTTTTTTTTTTTGTTCTGTCTAGGGCCAAACCAGAGGACCCATCTCTTCTTGATGAACCCAAAATCAAAGATATTGCTGCCAGGCATAACAAAACAGCTGCCCAGGTAAGTGCAGCAGTGTTTGTGTGTCTATACACTGCCGGGGTAGGGAATATAACCTTGAGATAAAGGCCGCCTGCAGACGAGCGGGTCAGATCCGGCGGCAAGGATTCTCGCCGCGGGACCTGACCCCCAGCGCCTGCAGGGAGGAGCGCGTACTTACCCGCGCCCAGCGGCCCTGGCTCTTTCATGTGACCGGAGCTGGCGGCCGGGTGAGTGACATTTCTGCGCGGGGCTTGCAGCGTATTGTAATGCACTCCTTTGCAGGCTTTCAGTGGCGGAAATCCCGCGGCGGGATTTCTGCCCGTGTACAGGCGGCCTAAATCAAATATTCCAACAACGTTCTAGAACGGTTTAGTGAACAAGTGAAAAAGCCAGAGCACAGGGTGGGGCCTTAAACCAACGGCGAGGCTGGTATGTGCTGTGGTCTGGATAGAGTATACAGTTCTAGGTGCTGCTGGCCTAGTCCCGCTATTGGACCAGAGGTCGTGTTGGCATCAAAATAATGCTAGGACTTTGGTGCAGCCTCTTCCCATAAACCATGGTCTGTAAAGGCCCATTTACACGCAACGATTATCGCTCAAACTTTAAGTGTTGAAAGTGAGCGATAATCATTATGTGTAAACGCGCGCCCATCGTGCACATTTCGTTAGTAATTCGTTAATAGTCTTTCAGTCCAATTAAAATCCATCGTTGGGAGTTCGCTTATCATTTGGTTTAAATGCAAATCGTTCATGTTTTTACCTTCACTGATGCACACGCCTTTCAAACAAACTATCGTTCAATTAACGATTATTACTGAAAATAGATGATAAGCGATAAGTTTAGACGGTCGTCTTTAAAAGCAAAGCCATCACTCGCTTTCAATCACCTAAGTGAATTTTGAGTGATAATCGTTGTCTAAATGGACCTTAAATGCGCGGCCATCGTGCACCGTTCGTTTATTGGTGATTTCTAGCAAGCTCTAGATTTTCTCAGCGGGCGGCGCTGATGGTTTTCTTTCAGCTGGTATCCCACTGGCAGCTCTCAGCAGGACACCAGCTGAAAGCTCCAAGAACAATGCAGCTGTTTGCACTTACAAAACAGCTGCGTTCTTTGAGCTATGGCGGCCGTATCCTGCTCCGCCTGCATTAACTTATGCAAAGCTCGCTCAAAACTCTCGTTTGAGCAATTTTATCTTTCAGTGTAAATGAGCCTTTAGAAATGCAGAGGGCTGTTAATACGGAAAACCGAATCCAGCAGCTGACCAAAGCTGAAAACCTTCACTGATAAGAAATCAGAAATGCAAAGCAATGGCAAAAAGAAAGGGGAAACAAACATTCTGACAATACAGTCACAATAGTCATTACATGAAAGGCACAAAGAGGTGAGCAAATATACGAACCTCATGATAAGTGATGGGGCATAACCTTTATGCAAGAAGGCAGGGCTGTGAGCGGTGTGCACACTTTGACAATCAGTTTCATTGCTGTCGATAAGGTAATACATATTTGTGTCTGTACACACGATACCTAAATACGTTTTTATTACCTTTAGCTATATTATGCGCTCTGACATTTTTCATCATGATTTATTATATAAATCTTTTTCTCACCTCTTCCCACCCCTTCTGTCATGTGACTATATCCTGGAGACATTGACAGTAGTGACCTTTTCACGGTCAGCAGTACATGCCGGCCATAATCGTGCCTCCTCGGAGGCTCCTAGTAGTGTTCATGTTCATACACTGCCGGGGTAGTGCCCATAGCCTCGAGAGCAAATCCAATCCTCCCAAAATGTTCTATAACAAACCTCCAGGATAGGAACGAGGGCATAACATTATGCAAGAAGAGTAGCAGAGGCAGAATTATGAATAGTATGTAGTACTGACACCGTGAAAATGTCATTACTGTCAGTGTCTCTAGGAGACAGAAAGGGGAGGGGGGGGGGGGGATGACCAATAGATAAGATGTATCTAATCTCGCCCTCCTTTTCCGGTCAGTCATTGACAGTAATGAAACGTTATTGTTTACACTTGTCTCCTCATACGCTCCTGGTATTCTTCTTGCATAATTTTGGGCCCTCGTTCCGATCCTTGAGGCTTGTTTTTTTGGATTTGCTCCCATCTTTCACCCTTTCACCATGACTGTACTGATGTTTGTATTTCCCTGTTTTTGGCGTGCTTCTGTCTTTCTGACTTCACTTGGTTTTGTTTCTTTTTTATTGTTAAAGTCTAACAAGCATACAGATCATTCCATTACCAGACACTTTGCAAGTACATGTTCAATATCTTGTCTGAGAGTTAGGCTGCCTGTCTACGGCCGTTGCGGTATCCTGCGGCGGAGAATCGCCGATTTGCCGGCTGTGAGTGGAGAATCGCAATGATTCTCCGCTCATGGATAGAGGGGAAGCGCTCTCCATAGCAACGCTATTGAGAGCTTTCACTGCGGTCACCGCGACTGGATTATCGCCGCGGGGAACTCGATGAAAAACCTGCCTGTGGATAAGGCAGCCTTACAAAGTAAGCTTTTAACTTTTATGTGGTTAGGAATAAGGGAGTTGGGTGGGGGGAGAGAAGGAGATCCATATAAAGCCTAATAGTACTGTAAAGGTCCTTTCACACAGGATGAATGTCGGGCAAACGTTGCCTGCCCCTCGTCCCTGTATCCCCGTGCTCCTGCACAGGAGCTAGCAGAGCTGGCTCGCTCATGGAGCGGCCAGCAAGGAGGCAGGGCAGTGCCGGAGATTTCTCTCCTCTCGCTCTCCCGCCCCTCTCCATTTAGATCACACAGCGGCCGTTCACTACTGAACAGCCACTGTTTAAACTTTTTTTTTTTTTTTTTTTTTTTTTTAATCATGCATTCCCCTTTTCAAAGATATATCCTCTTTTAACTTTGCAACAAGATCTCTGTCGCAGGGCACGCTCCATCCAACCAGCAGTTAATCCACTTCCATGCCTGATAGTTTTCTGAATTCCCAGGAAAGGTATGCCCATCAATGCCACTCAACACCCAGTGTGCAAAACCTGGGATTAAGGCTGCATTCACACGGCCAATCAAGACATCGCATTTGCCAACGTGCGTTTTACACGCAGATGGGGGTGGTTTTCATCACTTTTGTGAAATTGGGATCTTGGGCTCGCGTTTCCCGCATGTTAGAGGGTCGCAAGTGTTTCCCACTGATTTCAATGGGAAACCTCATATGGCATGTGAGACATGCGATGTCTTTAACCCTTCAGTGGCGGGTTCCTCTCCCGTCAGACCCACCAGGGCAGGTTTTTTAAATAGGCAATCGTTTAATTTCAACTAATGTTCCAGTTGTGTTCCAAGAGCTGTAACTTTATCATTTCTCCATTGACACGGCCATATGAGGGCTTGTTTTTTGCGGGACAAGTTGTACTTTTTGATGGCATCATTTTGGGGTATATATAACGTATTGCATAACTTTTTTGTAAATAAATTTGTAGGGAGATTGGGGGGAAAAAAAAGATCCTGCCGTTTGTTTTTGGATTTCATTTTTACGCCGTTCAGCATGCAGAATAAATAATGTGATAACGGAATCGCTGGGATCGCGTGACTCAGAATATCAAGTTCATACCGTTTACTCGTAAATCCACTCAACCCTGTCCAAAGCTTTGTCAGTGAAAAAACAGCCCTACCCCCACTCACTGGATGGTCCGCCTGGAGAGTCAAATGTAGTCTCCTTAACCCCTTCCCACTCCAGGGCGTACATTTATGTCCTGCAGCATTGGCGTATGTATGAAGAGAAATCGCGGGGCGACCTCTCTTCATACAGCGCGGGCGTCAGCTGTTTATTACAGCTGACATCCACGGGCAATAGCTGCAATCAGACACGCGGCTGATCGACGCTATTAACCCTTTAAATGCCCCTGTCAGTTCTGATGGCGGCATTTAAATTTCCCAAAGGATGTTCGGGGGTCACGTACGGCTCCACTGCGATGAGATCGCAGGGAGCGTGCGAGTGTCATGGCAGTTGGGCACCTTCTGAAAGGCCCCAGGATTGCTTTGACAAGACATCCCCGTGGGGTGGCTTGATAGACTGCCTGTCAGATTGCAGTATGATGTAATGCTAAAGCATTACATCATACTGCAGGAGTGATCAAAGCATCGCTAGTTGTGGTCCACCAGGGGGGCTAAGAAAAAAAATGGAAATCACACCCACCTCCTTATTTGCCATATCTATAATAAAAAATCTAAACGCTTCCGTAAAAGTCTGATCTATCAAGGTAGCCCATTATTTACTCTGCACGGTGAACATCGTCTAAAAAAAGAAAAATATAAAAAATAACTCCAGAAATGCACTCATTCAGTGGCCCTGTCTTTCAGAGAAAGTAAGTCGTATGTATTTTGAAATGGTCCCAACGTAAACTAGAGGATGAATCGCAAGAAACTGCGTCGACGGAAAAATAAGTTATTGTGCGCAGAAGATGAAAAAAATAAAAGTAGTAAAGCAAAAGAAACTACAAGTTTGGTCTCGTAATCGTACCGACCCACAGAATACAGTTATCGGGTCATGTTTGTGCGCCGTACAAACGGGATCATCCTCTTGTGGCAGCATGGAGCCCCCAGATGGGTCTCAGGAGTATTTAATTACCTGCGCATGCCCAATGATTCCCTATGGGTGCGGGTCACATTCCGGGAGACCCGTGCAGATTTTTATATTCCATTTTCCCGGTGGACATGAGGCCTTAGCAGGAAGGAAGAGCTAAAAGTAGGCGTCAAAACCCCCTTGAGTCCTAGAATGTAAGGGTTGTACTCGCCCCTCCTGTTCTTTTGGTGTCAGCGCTGAGCAGCACTGCTAGGTCGTCTTATGTACAGACTAGTCATCAGTGCTGCTCAATGCACTGAGCGGTGGCTTCTAGCGCTGACACTGCGGCACAGTCGTGTGAGATTTAAAATATGGGACCACTATGAACCCCCATTCTTTTTAGTGGGTTCATACACATGAGCGATGCTCGTCCATGGCACAGCCCATTCTAGTGGGGCCAGCCGCAGCATTGCACCATGTGCAAAGTGCATGTGATGCGATGTGAGAGATCCCATTAAAAAACGCGCTTCATGGGTTGCGCTTTGCATTTATTTTGCTCTTTACAGTTGAGTCACATTGAGTACTTCATGTATGATACTGACAGATGTGACCCTACTGCAGATTACATGACTTCTTGCACCTTACTTTATTCCCACAGGTTCTGATCCGCTATCCTATTCAGAGGAATTTGGTTGTTATCCCAAAGTCAGTGACTGCTAAACGGATTGAAGAGAACTTTCAGGTATGGCTGTGTACTGCTCCTGAGTTACATCCTGTATTATACTCCAGAGCTGCGCTCACTATTCTGCTGCTGGAGTCACTGTATACATACATTACTTATCCTGTACTGCTCCTGAGTTACATCCTGTATTATACCCCAGAGCTGCACTCACTATTCTGCTGGTGGAGTCACCGTGTACATACATTACTTATCCTGTACTGCTCCTGAGTTACATCCTGTATTATACTCCAGAGCTGCACTCACTATTCTCCTGGTGGAGTCACTGTGTACATACATTACTTATCCTGTACTGCTCCTGAGTTACATCCTGTATTATACTCCAGAGCTGCACTCACTATTCTGCTGCTGGAGTCACTGTGTACATACATTACATATCCTGTACTGCTCCTGAGTTACATCCAGTATTATACCCCAGAGCTGCACTCACTATTCTGCTGGTGGAGTCACCGTGTACATACATTACTTATCCTGTACTGCTCCTGAGTTACATCCTGTATTATACTCCAGAGCTGCACTCACTATTCTCCTGGTGGAGTCACTGTGTACATACATTACTTATCCTGTACTGCTCCTGAGTTACATCCTGTATTATACTCCAGAGCTGCACTCACTATTCTGCTGCTGGAGTCACTGTGTACATACATTACATATCCTGTACTGCTCCTGAGTTACATCCAGTATTATACCCCAGAGCTGCACTCACTATTCTGCTGGTGGAGTCACTGTGTACATACATTACTTATCCTGTATTATACCCCAGAGCTGCACTCACTATATGGTGGTGGAGTCACTGTGTACATACATTACTTATCCTGTACTGATCCTGAGTTACATTCTGTATTATACTCCAGAGCTGCACTCACTATTCTGCTGCTGGAGTCACTGTGTACATACATTACTTATCCTGTACTGCCCCTGAGTTACATCCTGTATTATACTCCAGAGCTGCACTCACTATTCTGCTGGTGGAGACACTGTATACATACATTACTTATCCTGTACTGCTCCTGAGTTACATCCTGTATTATACCCCAGAGCTGCGCTCACTATTCTGCTGCTGGAGTCACTGTATACATACATTACTTATCCTGTACTGCTCCTGAGTTACATCCTGTATTATACCCCAGAGCTGCACTCACTATTCTGCTGGTGGAGTCACTGTGTACATACATTACTTATCCTGTACTGATCCTGAGTTACATCCTGTATTATACCCCAGAGCTGCACTCACTATTCTGCTGGTGGAGTCACTGTGTACATACATTACTTATCCTGTACTGACCCTGAGTTACATCCTGTATTATACCCCAGAGCTGCACTCACTATTCTGCTGGTGGAGTCACTGTGTACATACATTACTTATCCTGTGCTGCTCCTGAGTTACATCCTGTATTATACTCCAGAGCTGCACTCACTATTCTCCTGGTGGAGTCACTGTGTACATACATTACTTATCCTGTACTGCTCCTGAGTTACATCTTGTATTATACCCCAGAGCTGCACTCACTATTCTGCTGCTGGAGTCACTGTGTACATACATTACTTATCCTGTATTATACCCCAGAGCTGCACTCACTATTCTGCCTTTGTGACGGTTGCATTGTGTCCCTTTGTGCCTTCCAGGTGTTTGACTTTGCGTTGACTCCGGACGACATGAAGGCTATTTCCAGCTTTGAGCGCGGCTGGCGGGTCTGCGCTTTAACCTCGTAAGTAGAACTATCTATGGTCACAGATTTCTCTTCTGACTTGTACTTCATCTGGTAAACCCACCGCCTAGGCCAGTGATGGGACCCTTTAGAGAGCGAGTGCCCAAACTGCAACCCAAAACCCACATTTATTGCAAAGTACCAACATGTCGGGGGCGGGGCTTATCACCGCGGATGATTTTTACCTCTGTTATAAAAAGCACAGGATGCGGATTTTGACTGCTTTTTGGATGTGAATTTTGCCACGGAAACTTCCGCTGAGGACATTCTGCAGCATTTCCTATGACTCCGTAGCTTAAACTGCTTTCTAGAGACCTTCCGTGTGACTCTTCCGGATTGCTATTGTTTCTCGTCTGTATCATTGGGTATAGCTACTGCCACTAGGAGGCGACACGAAGCTAGCTAAGTTTTTAGCTTGGTGTCTGCAGAAGGCAGACATGCTTAGAGTAGGCCATTTGTGGAAATACGGGGAGGCAGGGCTTTTTCCTGTCCTCCCACAAGAAGGGCGAACAGTATGGTGTCTCCGCTGTGCTGTTACGCCTGACCCACAGGAGAAATGCCTGTGCGTAGTAGATCGATGCCCGCCAGTTGTAGGGTTCCCCACCCTTGAGCAACTTCCAGCTTCTGTGATGGCGAGTTCGGTGGGGAGCACTGCTGGAGACTGATGCCGTGACGCACATGAAACACCGCCGGGGACGGATCTCTTATGAGGATTTTCTGGAAGAGGTAAGTATAATTCTCTGCCCACTCTCCTTCCCATGGAACGAAGCTCCCTGCTGTCCGGGGGCATTTCTCTCCCCACTCATGGGCACAGCTGCCCTTGGGTTTGCTGTTGCTGCGGGGGCAGGCTGGAGGTGGCGGTGCAGTTAGCGCTGCGCTCCCGGTGCCGTCTCTTTAGGCCCTGGCTTTCCAGGCCTACCAGGCCTGCTTGATTTTGCACCTCCTGTGGCGTTCAGCCCCCCCCCCCCCCCCCCCCCTGAGGTGGCAGGGGTCACCGTAGACATAAAGTGTAGTTGCCCACCGCTCACGCCAGATGCCGTGGCTAAAAATTTCGCCCCTGGTTTCAAGACGGCCGATCTACGGGAACCCTGGAAGGAGGGCCTTGGCAAAGCAGGGCCATGCATCTCCCCTCCCATAGGCCAGGCGCTCTCCTCCCTCTCTGCTCCTGCGAGATGTCTGTGATCAGAGATGCTGCCACGATAGAAGCGCTTGTATGATCTAGAAGCTCGAGTTGTGATCCGTGTCCCCCCTGGGATGGGGTAAGGTCTGCCGGAGACCTCTCTCCTGCAGCCCCTCGCACCAATACTACGCTGTGACTGTGGGCAGTATTGTGCTAACGCCATGTCCGACCCCCAAACCGGAGGTTCTGGACAAGCTGCAGTCAGAGCCGCGCTTTACGCCTGTGCTCGCTGTAACGCAGCATTTCCATGCGGTCAGTGTGAGCCGTGCTGTGAGGACGGCCTCCCATCTCGGCAGGCTCAGGTCCCTTTTTGTGTGACGCTGCGACCTAGATGTCACAAGGCAGTTAGTGACAGCGTCAATCTGTTTTTCCCGAGACCTCTGGTACCTTCCATACTGTAAAGACTACTTGCATGTGCTCCGCACCGGGTTGAGCCTTGCCTATCGGTAGCTCCCCCTGTTGCCCCTCCTGCAGTTCCCTGCAGGCAGCCTAGCGCAGTGTCTGAGGCCAGGCTGACACACGGACAGGGCTGCCAGAGCCACATACTATGTGCGCTCACTACACTACGAGATCCCAGACAGAGAATACCTCGTCTAACGAACAACAGTGTTCAAACTGGTCAGCATTACTCTGGCTGAGACCTGTGGTACCTTCCATGTGGCAGGAGTACTCTGCACAGGGATTCTGTGGACTCCTCGTCTCCGATATAGACTGGGTGAGCCTTACCCAATGGCTAGCTCCCCTATGGTGAGCCGCCTACAGTTCCTTGCAGGCAGCTTGCTGCAATCTCCGTTTTCAGGAGTGGCGCATAATACTGTGCGCTCTCGCCACACTACGAGGGTGATGTCCAGGCACAGATTGTCTCGTCGGCCGGGCAGCCTTGGTCTGTCTTTGTATAGTGGGTTTCCCTCCTCCGGCAGGGAGTCTGGGGGCTGTGAAACAGTCTAGTGGCTCTCCTCCGGTTAGCTCTGAGACGCTGAACCACTATGGGTGCGATCCCTCTCCAGGCGGTTTTGGAACCAAAACGGCATTTACTGCTTTCTACAACGACAGGACAGCTAGTTCCGTCAGCCGTGGGTCACTTATGGCCTCTGTGATGCATGGAGACTGAATCCCATGCGGAACTGAATTTGGCTGCATAACGGGCCACAAATTCTCCTCTATTGGTGGATGGCCGATCTGTTGCCGTAAGGAGTTCTCTGTAATCCAGAGTGGTCTTCACTACCCACCTCGAGGGGCCGTGCACAGGAAGAGTCCGTGGAGAACAATGCATAGGGTTCTGGTCCGACTTTGGAGCCAGTCCACTAATCCGAGGAGTTGGGATGTCATGCATCCTTTGGGGTCTCAATCTTCTTAGTGCCTGATTAGTCATGCGCTTGCTCTGACACCTTGTAAGCAGCCAACCCTAGTTGACTAACCAGAGTCACCATTCCCAAGGTTGGACTTGTTAGAAAACCCATAGGCTTCGTGCAGAGGGTGGGCGCTGTGGACCTTGTCGCAGCTTCAGTGTGCTCCTTTCTACAGCGGTACGGCCGTTTAACAGGCTGTGTGACTGGGACGGACTGAAGAACCTCTTGGCGCAAGTCCTTTTCACCCTAAAGCTACCAAGACAACGGATGTTGCGTGTCGGGATACGTGTCATCAGAGCCATGCCACGCTTCAGCTATGCAGCCTTCGGCCTGACAGTGGTGCTGCAGTTCTAGGTACCCAACATTCTGACGATAGTCAACTGCCTCAAGACTGTCGACCCGGGGAAACGTCTTCATGACGGGCTGGGAAGGCGGTGTTTACAGTCTGGATTCTGTGGAGGTGGTTGTCAACCAGACCGACAGCTAGAAGGCCCAGCGCTCTGACGGTTTCTGCTCCGTTGCCACTGATGACACCGCAGCTCTTTCCTGGATGCCTATTCGTTCAGAAGCTGTTGCAGCCAAAAAATTTTTCTCACCCTGAAGTCCGCTCGCCTTGGCCAGCAGTCTACCTGCCGAGCAGGAGGCTCTATCGGGCGGGCTTTTCGACAGCCGTTTTGTCATTAGGACAAGGTCATTATCCACTTATTGCATATTACCTGACGGCAAGTGATCCGCCCCCCCCCCCCCCCAAAGCTCCTAACCTGACCCAATTCCCAGCTTCAGTAGAGCCAGCCCCGCCCCTCGCAGGTCCTTCAACCACGGTCCCCTATACTGCAAGTATGCCGGAGGCGTTAACACGCTTAGTGTCGCCTCCTAGTGGCAGAAGCTATACCCAAGGTCTTGCTGTGTTTCCTTCCTCGACCCCCCCCACACTGTCCATACTTGGTGGTCACCTTAGATAGGCGCGTCAGGACAACTTGGGTCTGACCGCATAATTCGTCTGTCTTAGAGGGCGTCTTTAATTTTAGCACCATTTGTTAGGTGTGACTCAGTCGGAGACGCGGTGGGTTTTGAAAGCGATTAAACTTTTTTTCTCTCTTTTCAGAGCCAGAGAGCACAAGGATTATCCCTTCAACGTGGAGTTTTGAGGTCGGGTTTCACCTGCTAAAGCGACAGTATTCAGCAATTTTTGGTATACAGCTAGCAAAACAAACCCCTCTACCCGTTACAGATCCTCCCCCGGCGGTGGGACGCTTCTGTGTTATTGCCTGTTCTGCACTCCAGTAACCGGGTTGGTTATCCGTTCTCTTTGTAATGCAGTATACACAATAAACAGTGTTCAGACCGTGTGGTTGGTGTGAGTATCCTACAGTTGTCTTGTTACTGAGCCTACGGTACTCCAGAGCTGCACTCACTATTCTGCTGGGTGCTACTGGAAACTGCCAGTAAGCTTGTCGGACACGTCCTGGACTTGTTGCTGACTGCACACATATGGGGGACAAGGATTCCGCAAACTCCTCCCTCACCGGAAGCCCATTCTAGTATTGTTGCCGACTTAATAATTCACAGCAGCCGGTTCTCTTGTGGATCGTCAGCGGGTTTCTTTCATTGCAATTAGTTAAAGCTGCAGCACCAGGCCAAGACTGCTTTTAGCATAATTATTGGTCCACTCTGCCCCTGAATCCCGCAGCCTGTTCTAGTAGAGGAGCATCCTGGGCCGGCTCCAGCGTATGGGAAGACTGCACTCGTATCAAACAAAATGTATCGCCTTCTTCCTTGCAGGGGATTGGTCAGAGGAGAGTCCTCTAGACCGTGGGGATGACTCTAAAATCCAGGAAAGATGTATAGATATCTACAGGCTCATGTACAGAGACATCCAATAAAGTGCAGAGAGAAACTCCAGCAGACATCTGACCCCGAGGAGCATCCCTGCTCCTACCAGCAATCTATGACTCTTGTCCAAACCTGGAGGGCTGCACCTCTTCCTCCGGCGCCGTTAACACCATATTGACAAAACATGGCCCTTGGATGCGCTTTATTAATGTCCCTACAGCCTTGCTTCACCACAACAGACTGAAAACCAACCCTTATGCTGCATTATGAACTCCATAATGAGGAAGTGCGTCTCAGGCTGACCTGATCGCTGAGCATCGGACTACCAGCATGATACATGGAGTCTGGGGTCGGGCTGGGACACTTCTGTATGATGGCTGCCTAATACAATAGTGTGCTCCGGAACTTCAGATTTCCCGGTTGTCATCCTGACGGCCCCAGTTACATATGGAGGTTGCCCTCTGACCTCAGTAGGGTCAGGAAGAGCCCCTAAAGCACCTCCTCTTCCACCATCTCCTCAGTGGCTTCCTGTCCCTACGGTGGCCAGGTGGAGCAAGCTCTGGGGGTTACTTACCAAGGGCACGCTGTGCTGAATCTCCCCTGGAGGGAAGAGGTTGGGTCTGCACACCGCTCAGAGTCCCTGCATTCCCAGCCTGCGCTGCCATGGAGCCGTCAGTCACCTTGTAGTGCGGGTCTCTATGCACAGGTCTGCTTCCTAACCTCTCCGGGGTCCCCGCAAGAACAGGATCGAGAGCATTCAGGAACTAAAAGACTTAGCAGTCATTAATCAAAACCAAATGCCTCTATAAGAACCATATTTACTCTCAAGGCCCTAAACAAATCTATTTCCTAATGGAAACTGTCAGATCCATCGTACCGCTACTAGATCACGCCGCCCCATAGTTATGAACGGATGACTTACCGGTAGTCCTTTTCCCAGGGGTCATCACGCCGGCCCATAGTTATGAGCGGATGACTTACCGGCGGTAGTCCTTTTCCCGGGGGTCATCACGCCAGCCCATAGTTATGAACGGATGACTTACCGGTAGTCCTTTTCCCGGGGGTCATCACGCTGGCCCATAGTTATGAACGGATGACTTACCGGCGGTAGTCCTTTTCCCGGGGGTCATCACGCCGGCCCATAGTTATGAACGGATGACTTACCGGTAGTCCTTTTCCCAGGGGTCATCACGCCGGCCCATAGTTATGAACGGATGACTTACCGGCGGTAGTCCTTTTCCCAGGGGTCATCACGCCACCCCATAGTTATGAACGGATGACTTACCGGTAGTCCTTTTCCCCGGGGTCATCACGCCGGCCCATAGTTATGAACGGATGACTTACCGGTAGTCCTTTTCCCCGGGGTCATCACGCCACCCCAAAGTTATGAACGGATGACTTACCGGTAGTCCTTTCCCCGGGGGTCATCACGCCGGCCCATAGTTATGAACGGATGACTTACCGGTAGTCCTTTTCCCAGGGGTCATCACGCCGGCCCATAGTTATGAACGGATGACTTACCGGCGGTAGTCCTTTTCCCAGGGGTCATCACGCCACCCCATAGTTATGAACGGATGACTTACCGGTAGTCCTTTTCCCAGGGGTCATCACGCCGGCCCATAGTTATGAACGGATGACTTACCGGCGGTAGTCCTTTTCCCAGGGGTCATCACGCCACCCCATAGTTATGAACGGATGACTTACCGGTAGTCCTTTTCCCCGGGGTCATCACGCCGGCCCATAGTTATGAACGGATGACTTACCGGTAGTCCTTTTCCCCGGGGTCATCACGCCACCCCAAAGTTATGAACGGATGACTTACCGGTAGTCCTTTTCCCGGGGGTCATCACGCCGGCCCATAGTTATGAACGGATGACTTACCGGTAGTCCTTTTCCCAGGGGTCATCACGCCGGCCCATAGTTATGAACGGATGACTTACCGGCGGTAGTCCTTTTCCCAGGGGTCATCACGCCACCCCATAGTTATGAACGGATGACTTACCGGTAGTCCTTTTCCCGGGGGTCATCACGCCGGCCCATAGTTATGAACGGATGACTTACCGGTAGTCCTTTTCCCCGGGGTCATCACGCCACCCCAAAGTTATGAACGGATGACTTACCGGTAGTCCTTTCCCCGGGGGTCATCACGCCGCCCCATAGTTATGAACGGATGACTTACCGGTAGTCCTTTTCCCAGAGGTCATCACGCCGGCCCATAGTTATGAACGGATGACTTACCGGTAGTCCTTTCCCCGGGGTCATCACGCCACCCCATAGTTATGAACGGATGACTTACCGGTAGTCCTTTTCCCAGAGGTCATCACGCCGGCCCATAGTTATGAACGGATGACTTACCGGTAGTCCTTTTCCCGGGGGTCATCACGCCACCCCATAGTTCCCTCTCATAGAATATTTATGTTCTTTTACCAGTGTAAAATATGACTGAATAAAAGAAGCATTTCGGTTCAGTAAACCTTGCCCACCGTGATAATCGGAAAGTCACTGAGGTGGGGGGGCTTCAAGGGCTCTTCCTGTCCCTACTGAGGTCAGAGGGCAACTGCCATATGTAATGGGAATGTCGTGATGACTCCAGAAAAAAGACTACCGGTCCTTAATCCATACATTTCTTAACAGCATTTAGATGAGGGCCGTTGCTCCGGTGACACATCAGCCTGCAGCGGAGCTGCAGCTCCCAAAAATAATAAGTGTCGCAGTCACGGCGGGCGCACAGGACTTTACATTTGGTTTATTTATACACGGACACCTTGGTATATACACATCCAGCCCAGTCAGAGTTCATTGCCATTGTGACGCGCTCGGAGGCATTATTGCACACGCAATAAATAAAATAAATAGTGCTAGCGTCACGTGTGCGCCGTCAGATGTGTATCCGTACTGAACACCGTACAGTCCGCGCTCAGTAACTCTTCCTCTTCAGACTCCTCCTCTTCCTCCTCGTCTTGGTCGGTAAGCGTGGCCGCGCTGGGACCTTTGCAGATCTTGAGGTGTCGGGTGAGGTGGTACTTGGTGAGGAAAGCCTTCGAGCACTTCTCACACACATAGTCTCTCTTGCCCAAGTGAGAGTTGAGGTGTTTCTTGAGATGGTTGGTCCGGGAGAAGTGCTTGTCACATTTTGGACACTTGATTTGTCGTTCTCTATTGGGAGGGGAGAGAGCACAAGGGTCAGCAACTGAAGGAAGGGGGGGTGGGGGTGGGGGCGCAAGAGCACAAGGGTCAGCAACGGAAGGGGGGGGGGGGGGGAAGCGCGAGAGCACAAGGGTCAGCAACGGAAGGGGGGGGGTGGAGGGCACGAGAGCACAAGGGTCAGCAACGGAAGGGGGGGGGGGGGGGAAGAGGCACGAAAGCACAAGGGTCAGCAACTGAAGGGGGGGGGGCGCAAGAGCACAAGGGTCAGCAACTGAAGGAAGGGTGGGGGGGGGGGGCGCGAGAGCACAAGGGTCAGCAACTGAAGGGGGGGGGCGCGAGAGCACAAGGGTCAGCAACTGAAGGGGGAGGGGGCGCGAGAGCACAAGGGTCAGCAACTGAAGGGGGAGGGGGCGCGAGAGCACAAGGGTCAGCAACTGAAGGGGGAGGGGGCGCGAGAGCACAAGGGTCAGCAACTGAAGGGGGAGGGGGCGCGAGAGCACAAGGGTCAGCAACTGAGGGGGGGGCGCGAGAGCACAAGGGTCAGCAACTGAAGGGGGGGGCGCGAGAGCACAAGGGTCAGCAACTGAAGGGGGGGGCGCGAGAGCACAATGGTCAGCAACTGAAGGGGGGGGGGCGCGAGAGCACAAGGGTCAGCAACTGAAGGGGGGGCGCGAGAGCACAAGGGTCAGCAACTGAAGGGGGGGCGCGAGAGCGCACAAGGGTCAGCAACTGAAGGGGGGCGCGAGAGCGCACAAGGGTCAGCAACTGAAGGGGGGGCGCGAGAGAGCACAAGGGTCAGCAACTGAAGGGGGGGTGCGAGAGAGCACAAGGGTCAGCAACTGAAGGGGGGGTGCGAGAGAGCACAAGGGTCAGCAACTGAAGGGGGGGGGCGCGAGAGCGCACAAGGGTCAGCAACTGAAGGGGGGGCGAGAGAGAGCACAAGGGTCAGCAACGGAAGGGGGGGGGCGCAAGAGCACAAGGGTCAGCAACTGAAGGGGGGAGGGCGCGAGAGCACAAGGTTCAGCAACTGAAGGGGGGGGGCGCAAGAGCACAAGGGTCAGCAACTGAAGGGGGGGGCGCAAGAGCACAAGGGTCAGCAACTGAAGGGGGGGGGCGCGAGAGCACAAGGGTCAGCAACTGAAGGGGGGGCGCGAGAGCACAAGGGGCAGCAACTGAAGGGGGGGCGCGAGAGCACAAGGGGCAGCAACTGAAGGGGGGGCGCGAGAGCACAAGGGGCAGCAACTGAAGGGGGGGCGCGAGAGCACAAGGGGCAGCAACTGAAGGGGTGGGGGGGGGGGGGGGAAGAGGCACGAAAGCACAAGGGTCAGCAACTGAAGGGGGGGGCGCAAGAGCACAAGGGTCAGCAACTGAAGGAAGGGGCGGGGAGGCGCGAGAGCACAAGGGTCAGCAACGGAAGGGGGGGGTGGAGGGCACGAGAGCACAAGGGTCAGCAACGGAAGGGGGGGGAGGGGGGGAAGAGGCACGAAAGCACAAGGGTCAGCAACTGAAGGGAGGGGCGCAAGAGCACAAGGGTCAGCAACTGAAGGGGGGGGCGCGAGAGCACAAGGGTCAGCAACTGAAGGGGGGGGGGCGCGAGAGCACAAGGGTCAGCAACTGAAGGGGGGGGGGCGCGAGAGCACAAGGGTCAGCAACTGAAGGGGGGGGGGCGCGAGAGCACAAGGGTCAGCAACTGAAGGGGGGGGGGCGAGAGCACAAGGGTCAGCAACTGAAGGGGGGGGCGCGAGCGCACAAGGGTCAGCAACTGAAGGGGGGGGCGCGAGCGCACAAGGGTCAGCAACTGAAGGGGGGGGCGCGAGAGCGCACAAGGGTCAGCAACTGAAGGGGGGGGGCGCGAGAGCACAAGGGTCAGCAACTGAAGGGGGGGGGCGCGAGAGCACAAGGGTCAGCAACTGAAGGGGGGGTGCGAGAGCGCACAAGGGTCAGCAACTGAAGGGGGGGCGCGAGAGCGCACAAGGGTCAGCAACTGAAGGGGGGGGGTCGTGAGAACACAAGGGTCAGCAACTGAAGGGGGGGGTCGCGAGAACACAAGGGTCAGCAACTGAAGGGGGGGGGTCGCGAGAACACAAGGGTCAGCAACTGAAGGGGGGGGGGGTCGCGAGAACACAAGGGTCAGCAACTGAAGGGGGGGGCGCGAGAGCACAAGGGTCAGCAACTGAAGGGGGGGGGGCGCGAGAGCGCACAAGGGTCAGCAACTGAAGGGGGGGGCGCGAGAGCGCACAAGGGTCAGCAACTGAAGGGGGGGGGCGCGAGAGCGCACAAGGGTCAGCAACTGAAGGGGGGGGCGCGAGAGCGCACAAGGGTCAGCAACTGAAGGGGGGGCGCGAGAGCGCACAAGGGTCAGCAACTGAAGGGGGGGGCGCGAGAGCGCACAAGGGTCAGCAACTGAAGGGGGGGCGCGAGAGCGCACAAGGGTCAGCAACTGAAGGGGGGGCGCGAGAGCGCACAAGGGTCAGCAACTAAAGGGGGGGCGCGAGAGCGCACAAGGGTCAGCAACTGAAGGGGGGGCGCGAGAGCGCACAAGGGTCAGCAACTGAAGGGGGGGCGCGAGAGCGCACAAGGGTCAGCAACTGAAGGGGGGGGGCGCGAGAGCGCACAAGGGTCAGCAACTGAAGGGGGGGGCGCGAGAGCGCACAAGGGTCAGCAACTGAAGGGGGGGCGCGAGAGCGCACAAGGGTCAGCAACTGAAGGGGGGGGGCGCGAGAGCGCACAAGGGTCAGCAACTAAAGGGGGGGCGCGAGAGCGCACAAGGGTCAGCAACTAAAGGGGGGGCGCGAGAGCGCACAAGGGTCAGCAACTGAAGGGGGGGGCGCGAGAGCGCACAAGGGTCAGCAACTGAAGGGGGGGCGCGAGAGCGCACAAGGGTCAGCAACTGAAGGGGGGGGCGCGAGAGCGCACAAGGGTCAGCAACTGAAGGGGGGGCGCGAGAGCGCACAAGGGTCAGCAACTGAAGGGGGGGGCGCGAGAGCGCACAAGGGTCAGCAACTGAAGGGGGGGCGCGAGAGCGCACAAGGGTCAGCAACTGAAGGGGGGGCGCGAGAGCGCACAAGGGTCAGCAACTGAAGGGGGGGCGCGAGAGCGCACAAGGGTCAGCAACTGAAGGGGGGGCGCGAGAGCGCACAAGGGTCAGCAACTGAAGGGGGGGGCGCGAGAGCGCACAAGGGTCAGCAACTGAAGGGGGGGGCGCGAGAGCGCACAAGGGTCAGCAACTGAAGGGGGGGGCGCGAGAGCACAAGGGTCAGCAACTGAAGGGGGGAGGGCGCGAGAGCACAAGGGTCAGCAACTGAAGGGGGGGGGCGCGAGAGCACAAGGGTCAGCAACTGAAGGGGGGGGCGCGAGAGCACAAGGGTCAGCAACTGAAGGGGGGGCGCGAGAGCACAAGGGGCAGGAACTGAAGGGGGGGCGCGAGAGCACAAGGGGCAGCAACTGAATGGGGGGCGCGAGAGCACAAGGGGCAGCAACTGAAAGGGGGGCGCGAGAGCACAAGGGGCAGCAACTGAAGGGGGGGGGGGGGAAGAGGCACGAAAGCACAAGGGTCAGCAACTGAAGGGGGGGGGGCGCAAGAGCACAAGGGTCAGCAACTGAAGGAAGGGGGGGGGAGGCGCGAGAGCACAAGGGTCAGCAACGGAAGGGGGGGGGGTGGAGGGCACAAGGGTCAGCAACGGAAGGGGGGGGGGGGGAAGAGGCACGAAAGCACAAGGGTCAGCAACTGAAGGGGGGGGCGCAAGAGCACAAGGGTCAGCAACTGAAGGAAGGGGGGGAGGCGCGAGAGCACAAGGGTCAGCAACGGAAGGGTGGGGGGGGAGGCGCGAGAGCACAAGGGTCAACAACTGAAGGGGGGGGGGCGCGAGAGCACAAGGGTCAGCAACTGAAGGGGGGGGCGCGAGAACACAAGGGTCAGCAACTGAAGGGGGGGGGCGCGAGAGCACAAGGGTCAGCAACTGAAGGGGGGGGCGCGAGAGCACAAGGGTCAGCAACTGAAGGGGGGGCGCGAGAGCACAAGGGTCAGCAACTGAAGGGGGGGGGCGCGAGAGCACAAGGGTCAGCAACTGAAGGGGGGGGGCGCGAGAGCACAAGGGTCAGCAACTGAAGGGGGGGGGCGCGAGAGCACAAGGGTCAGCAACTGAAGGGGGGGGGCGCGAGAGCACAAGGGTCAGCAACTGAAGGGGGGGGCGCGAGAGCACAAGGGTCAGCAACTGAAGGGGGGGGCGCGAGAGCACAAGGGTCAGCAACTGAAGGGGGGGCGCGAGAGCGCACAAGGGTCAGCAACTGAAGGGGGGGCGCGAGAGCGCACAAGGGTCAGCAACTGAAGGGGGGGGCGCGAGAGCGCACAAGGGTCAGCAACTGAAGGGGGGGCGCGAGAGCGCACAAGGGTCAGCAACTGAAGGGGGGGCGCGAGAGAGCACAAGGGTCAGCAACGGAAGGGGGGGGGGCGCGAGAGAGCACAAGGGTCAGCAACGGAAGGGGGGGGGCGCGAGAGCACAAGGGTCAGCAACGGAAGGGGGGAGGGCGCGAGAGCACAAGGGTCAGCAACTGAAGGGGGGGCGCGAGAGCACAAGGGGCAGCAACTGAAGAGGGGGGCGCGAGAGCACAAGGGTCAGCAACTGAAGGGGGGGGGGGGGGGAAGAGGCACGAAAGCACAAGGGTCAGCAACTGAAGGGGGGGGCGCAAGAGCACAAGGGTCAGCAACTGAAGGAAGGGGGGGGGGAGGCGCAAGAGCACAAGGGTCAGCAACTGAAGGAAGGGGGGGGGAGGCGCGAGAGCACAAGGGTCAGCAACGGAAGGGGGGGGTGGAGGGCACAAGAGCACAAGGGTCAGCAACGGAAGGGGGGGGGGGGAAGAGGCACGAAAGCACAAGGGTCAGCAACTGAAGGGGGGGGGCGCAAGAGCACAAGGGTCAGCAACTGAAGGAAGGGGGGGGGAGGCGCGAGAGCACAAGGGTCAGCAACGGAAGGGGGGGGGTGGAGGGCACGAGAGCACAAGGGTCAGCAACTGAAGGGTGGGGGGGGGGGGGGAAGAGGCGCGAGAGCACAAGGGTCAGCAACTGAAGGAAGGGGGGGGGGAGGCGCGAGAGCACAAGGGTCAGCAACTGAAGGGGGGGCGCGAGAGCACAAGGGTCAGCAACTGAAGGGGGGGCGCGAGAGCACAAGGGTCAGCAACTGAAGGGGGGGGCGCGAGAGCACAAGGGTCAGCAACTGAAGGGGGGCACGAGAGCACAAGGGTCAGCAACTGAAGGGGGGGCGCGAGAGCACAAGGGTCAGCTACTGAAGGGGGGGCGCGAGAGCACAAGGGTCAGCAACTGAAGGGGGGGGCGCGAGAGCGCACAAGGGTCAGCAACTGAAGGGGGGGCGCGAGAGCGCACAAGGGTCAGCAACTGAAGGGGGGGCGCGAGAGCGCACAAGGGTCAGCAACTGAAGGGGGGGCGCGAGAGCGCACAAGGGTCAGCAACTGAAGGGGGGGCGCGAGAGCGCACAAGGGTCAGCAACTGAAGGGGGGGGCACGAGAGCGCACAAGGGTCAGCAACGGAAGGGGGGAGGGCGCGAGAGCACAAGGGTCAGCAACTGAAGGGGGGAGGGCGCGAGAGCACAAGGGTCAGCAACTGAAGGGGGGAGGGCGCGAGAGCACAAGGGTCAGCAACTGAAGGGGGGAGGGCGCGAGAGCACAAGGGTCAGCAACTGAAGGGGGGAGGGCGCGAGAGCACAAGGGTCAGCAACTGAAGGGGGGGGGGGCGCGAGAGCACAAGGGGCAGGAACTGAAGGGGGGGCGCGAGAGCACAAGGGTCAGCAACTGAAGGGGGGGGCGCGAGAGCACAAGGGTCAGCAACTGAAGGGGGGGGCGCGAGAGCACAAGGGTCAGCAACTGAAGGGGGGGGCGCGAGAGCACAAGGGTCAGCAACTGAAGGGGGGGGCGCGAGAGCACAAGGGTCAGCAACTGAAGGGGGGGGCGCGAGAGCACAAGGGTCAGCAACTGAAGGGGGGGCGCGAGAGCACAAGGGTCAGCAACTGAAGGGGGGGGGGAGGCACGAGAGCACAAGGGTCAGCAACTGAAGGGGGGGGCGCGAGAGCACAAGGGTCAGCAACTGAAGGGGGGCACGAGAGCACAAGGGTCAGCAACTGAAGGGGGGGCGCGAGAGCACAAGGGTCAGCTACTGAAGGGGGGGCGCGAGAGCACAAGGGTCAGCAACTGAAGGGGGGGGCGCGAGAGCGCACAAGGGTCAGCAACTGAAGGGGGGGCGCGAGAGCGCACAAGGGTCAGCAACTGAAGGGGGGGCGCGAGAGCGCACAAGGGTCAGCAACTGAAGGGGGGGGCGCGAGAGCGCACAAGGGTCAGCAACTGAAGGGGGGGGCACGAGAGCGCACAAGGGTCAGCAACTGAAGGGGGGGGCGCGAGAGCACAAGGGTTAGCAACTGAAGGGGGGGCGCGAGAGCACAAGGGTCAGCAACTGAAGGGGGGGGCGCGAGAGCACAAGGGTCAGCAACTGAAGGGGGGGCGCGAGAGCACAAGGGTCAGCAACTGAAGGGGGGGCGCGAGAGCACAAGGGTCAGCAACTGAAGGGGGGGCGCGAGAGCACAAGGGTCAGCAACTGAAGGGGGGGTGCGAGAGCACAAGGGTCAGCAACTGAAGGGGGGGGCGCGAGAGCACAAGGGTCAGCAACTGAAGCGGGGGGCGCGAGAGCACAAGGGTCAGCAACTGAAGGGGGGGGCGCGAGAGCACAAGGGTCAGCAACTGAAGGGGGGGGGGCGCGAGAGCACAAGGGTCAGCAACTGAAGGGGGGGGCGCGAGAGCACAAGGGTCAGCAACTGAAGGGGGGGGCGCGAGAGCACAAGGGTCAGCAACTGAAGGAAGGGGGGGGGAGGCGCGAGAGCACAAGGGTCAGCAACTGAAGGAAGGGGGGGGAGGCGCGAGAGCACAAGGGTCAGCAACTGAAGGAAGGGGGGTGGAGGCGTGAGAGCACAAGGGTCAGCAACTGAAGGGGGGGGAGGCGCGGGAGCACAAGGGTCAGCAACTGAAGGAAGGGGGGGGAGGCGCGGGAGCACAAGGGTCAGCAACTGAAGGAAGGGGGTGGGGGGGGGAGGCGCGAGAGCACAAGGGTCAGCTACTGAAGCGGGGGAGGGCGCGAGAGCACAAGGGTCAGCTACTGAAGCGGGGGAGGGCGCGAGAGCACAAGGGTCAGCTACTGAAGCGGGGGAGGGCGCGAGAGCACAAGGGTCAGCTACTGAAGCGGGGGAGGGCGCGAGAGCACAAGGGTCAGCTACTGAAGCGGGGGAGGGCGCGAGAGCACAAGGGTCAGCTACTGAAGCGGGGGAGGGCGCGAGAGCACAAGGGTCAGCTACTGAAGCGGGGGAGGGCGCGAGAGCACAAGGGTCAGCTACTGAAGCGGGGGAGGGCGCGAGAGCACAAGGGTCAGCTACTGAAGCGGGGGAGGGCGCGAGAGCACAAGGGTCAGCTACTGAAGTGGGTGCTCAGAGCAAAGGAAGGTCATTGTTGAGTAACCTGCTTCCTATCTCACTCCCAACTACAGAATGCGCTCAGCCACTTCCTGGAACACTGTGGTGCTGGGATTCCCCTTCCAACCAGGGCTGCATGTGATAAGGACAGGAGGGGAATCCCAGCAGGACATGGCATGCCTGGACGCTGATCAGCACATAAAGGGCTCATGCCCACGGCCGTGACGGTATAAGAGATGATGAAAGGGATCTCTGTATAGATATATCAGGGGTCAGTACAGAGAGATCTCCTACCATCTATTATACGCAGGACTGTAACAAGGGGGCGCTCTAATAACTATGTATAATATATCAGGGTCAGTACAGAGATCTCTCCCATCATCTATTATACCCCGGACTGTAACAAGGGGGCGCTCTAATAACTATGTATACATATATCAGGGGTCAGTACAGAGATCTCTCCCATCATCTATTTATACCCAGGACTGTAACAAGGGGGCGCTCTAATAACTATGTATAGATATATCAGGGGTCAGTACAGAGATCTCTCCCATCATCTATTATACCCACGACTGTAACAGGGGGGCGCTCTAATAACTATGTATAGATATATCAGGGGACAGTACAGAGATCTCTCCCATCATCTATTATACCCACGACTGTAACAAGGGGGTGCTCTAATAACTATGTATAGATATATCAGGGGTCAGTACAGAGATCTCTCCCATCATCTATTATACCCAGGACTGTAACAAGGGGGCGCTCTAATAACTATGTATAGATATATCAGGGGTCAGTACAGAGATCTCTCCTATCATCTATTATACCCAGGACTGTAACAAGGGGGCGCTCTAATAACTATATAATATATCAGGGCACAGTACAGAGATCTCTCCCATCATCTATTATACCCAGGATTGTAACAAGGGGGCGCTCTAATAATTATGTATAATATATCAGGGCACAGTACAGAGATCTCTCCCATCATCTATTATACCCAGGATTGTAACAAGGGGGCGCTCTAATAATTATGTATAGATATATCAGGGGTCAGTACAGAGATCTCTCCCATCATCTATTATACCCAGGACTGTAACAAGGAGGCGCTCTAATAATTATGTATAGATATATCAGGGGTCAGTACAGAGATCTCTCCCATCATCTATTATACCCAGGACAGTAACAAGGGGGCGCTCTAATAACTATGTATAGATATATCAGGGGTCAGTACAGAGATCTCCATCATCTCACTAATAGAGTATGAGGGGCCTGGAAGCCTCTGCTGAGTGTTACAATATCACTGATGACTTCAGAATTATTCTGATTGCCAGACTGAAGCCTGGAAGGAAATTTTTCCCTTAAAGGGGTTGTCCCACGCCGAAACGGGTTTTTTTTTTTTTCAACCCCCCCGTTCGGCGCGAGACAACCCCGATGCAGGGACTTAAAAAAAAAAAAAAAACCGCACAGCGCTTACCTGAATCCCCGCGCTCCGGTGACTTCTTACTTACCGGTTGAAGATGGCCGCCGGGATCTTCTCCCTCGGTGGACCGCAGGGCTTCTGTGCGGTCCATTGCCGATTCCAGCCTCCTGATTGGCTGGAATCGGCACGTGACGGGGGCGGAGCTACACGGAGCCCCATTGAGATAAGAAGAAGACCCGGACTGCGCAAGCGCGTCTAATTTGGCCATTAGACGCCGAAAATTAGTCGGCTCCATGGAAACGAGGACGCTAGCAACGGAACAGGTAAGTGAATAACTTCTTATAACTTCTGTATGGCTCATAATTAATGCACAATGTACATTACAAAGTGCATTAATGTGGCCATACAGAAGTGTATAGACCCACTTGCTGCCGCGGGACAACCCCTTTAATGCAGGAAAATTGGTTTCCATCTCATTTGGGTTTTTATTTTGCCTCCTTGCAGATCAACACTGGGGGTAATCGGCCGATCCCTTTACTGCAGGTCCCATCTGGCCGGACCGCCGTGCCCCTGACTGAAGGGTCCGGTCCGACTCCAACATATGATAGTGGCGTAAACTAGGACAAATTTAACCGGTTGCCTGGATAGGCTCCGCCCACGGTTCACAAAGTCACTATTTCGGCACATGTGCCAAAACTGGGACTTTTCTACACAAGAACCTTGGCTTATAAAGTAAAGTCTATGCGGCTCTGCCCTGAGTACGCTGCGCCAGGGAGGAGGCCCCACTCTATCAGGTAACGAGGATGAAGCGCGCCTTACTGTATACCGGATGCGTAGCTTATAAAAGCTTAATGGGGAATCGGTCATCAAATGTGAACCCCATAAACTGATGGGGCTCAAACATGGAGACTGGGACCCCAGGGTCCTGCACACGCACACGCCCCCCGTGCCCCATGGGCTTGGCAGTGTGTACTCTGCCATCGAGATGTATAGGAGAGCGCACACAAAGCCCACTGCAGAGTCCCGCTGGGTGCGGCGGGGGCACCGGAATAAGAGACCCAGGATGCCACACAGCGCTCCCTCGCCCCATAACAGGTCAAAAGATGTGATCAGTGGAGGTTTGGGGGCAGACACCCCCAGATTGCTGAAATGAGGGGAGTCCAGCTGCGCCCCTTCAGCTTTCACAGTCATCGGCTCCTGACCGCTGATGCATAGATGTCTATAGACATCCGTCAGTCTGTAGCTGCCGCCAGCCAGCGGGGCGCAGCACCTTCATTTCAGCACCCAGACTCATCCGCCCCTTCTTTCTCCGGTACGCTGCTAAGGGACCCCCATAAGATCGGCAGCCTTTAGTAAGTTGCCCCGGGTCTCGAGGACTACAGCTTTAAATTAACACATTACACCGCTTTACATTCCCTGGATGCCACCTAGTGGCGACTCACCGCGTGTGCGTGAGGATGTGCTGCTTCAGGTCCTGCCTCCTCATGAACATTTTCTCGCAGAAGTCACATTTTAGGTTCTTCTCCCCTGTGTGGGTCACCATGTGCGAGGCCAGGTGAGCCTTCTGGGTAAAGGACTTACCGCAGAGCACGCAGCGATGATTCTTCTGGCCTGAGGGGGAAAAGAAGCATTTGTAACCTTCTACTAGACCTCCTTCCTATTCCTTGTCATTTTCAGGATTTCTGCTTGCTGTCACTGAATAGGAAGCTTCTTCAGCGTGCGGCGCAGTGGGTGGGGCTTACCTGTGTGGATCCAGAGATGAGTGCGCAGGTTGCTGGGATCACTGAATGCCTTGCTGCAGAACTCGCACTTGTGTGGCTTCATGCCCATGTGGCCCATGTAGTGCACGTTCAGCTTGGAGGAGGATGAGAAGGAGCGCGGGCACACCGTGCACTTCCACTTGCGCTCTTTGCTGGGTGTAACCGGTTGGTCGGTGTCCTCGCTGCTCAGGGACACGCTGGGGAGGTGGCTGTTAATGTGGCTGCTCAGGTGGGACTTGAACTCCGCATAGGACACGCACTCCTTCCCACAGTGACACAGCAGCACCTCCGGCTGCTCCGGTAAGCCTGACACAAGGAATGGTTAGAGGTAAGTCGTTGCCCCCATCATGAAGACTCATTGGGAGTCCAAACCATCTGCAATAAGCTCGCACCAGTGGAGGAAGCGGCGGCCACTACTGGCTAAATGTGGCATTACACACTGGCTAAACATGCAGTTCAGAGAGGCCAGGTTAGCAGCTCCCCATTTGGGCAGGACAATCAATGAGCAATGAGCAACCGACTATGTGGTCCGTATTCCTTAGATGGGGGTCTCTGGGAATTACCATCTTGCGCCCCTCTATTCTTTCTTAGTTGTGGAATTTAATAAAGCACATGGAAGGGTTCTTGTCGCCAGATCCCACACACTGGAGCGCAGTCAGATTGTGCCGGTACATCGCACGTTAAGCCCTGTAGGTCTACCACAGATTTAGCCCTTGTGAATGGGCAGAAGTCGCCTGTGGAATGTCATACATGGATCCGCTTTAAGGGAACCAGTCATCACCTTTAAGGGCTGTAAGCCAGGGTATGGGGCTCAAAGGGTGGAGGACCGGGGAGTTGCGTTTCATATTCGCTGGGTTTCCTGTTCCAGTAAGGTCGGTGCCCGCCAGCAGCTTTACTCGTGCGCGTACCTCCTATAGACATAATGGGAGAAGCACACACAGAAAGGGTTAAGCTGATGGCAAGCGCCAAGTTCTTGTGGGCATGGGTGCTGGAATGGGGCATCCAGCAAGCATGAAACATGGCTCCCCGTTCGCTCACCTTTAAACGCCCGGATCAAAAAGGTCATACGTTACTCCTTAAAGAAACCCAAAGACAGGAAGTGACGGTGTAGTGCGGTTCTTGCTACGTTGCATCCTTGTGGAGATCCAACTAGTGCAGAGAGTCTTGGGGAAAGTAGTATGCAAATTAGCTCTGCTCTAGAAGGAAGAGCCTCACTGTAGCGCCACCTAGTGGTAGCTGCTATGTAACAGTGAGAGCCTTGAAACTAAATAGGACTATTCATGTGTCAAGGCACTTTAACCCCTTCATGACTCGGCCTATTTTGGGCTTAAGGACGCAACAATTTTTGGCGGATTTTCTTCTCCATTTATCAAAAGCCATAACTTTTTTACTTTTCCGTCGACGCGGCTGTATGAGGGCTTGTTTTTTGCGTGGCGAGCTGTAGTTTTTAAAATCGGTGCCAATTTTGGGTACACAGACCATATTGTAAAACTTTTTTTTTTTTTTTATGATAGCAGGGAGAGAAAACGCATCAATTCTGCCATAGTTTTTTTTTTTTTTTAGTGTTAATCATGCAGCATAAATGAGACATTCCATTTTTTCTGCGGACCGGTACAGTTACAACGATACCAAAATTCTTACTTTTTTTAGGTTTTCCCACTTTTCTGCAATAAAAACCCCTTTTTTTTTTTAAATCTTTTTTCTATTCTAAATCGCTGCATTCAACGTCCTATAACTTTTTTATTTTTTGATGTACGGAGCTCTATGAGGGCTTATTTTTTGCTAGACGAGCTGTAGTTTTTACTGGTACCATTTTGGGGTACATACGGCTTTTTTGATCACTTTTATCGCGTTTTTAGTGAGGCAAAATGCTAAATATTAGCATTTTTGCCTCAGTTTTTTAGCGTTTTTTTTCGGTGCACAGTCAAAAGCATGTGCAACTTATTGTACGCGTCGTTACGGACGCGACAATACCAAATATGTGGGGTTTTATTTATTTTTTTTACGCTAATCTGAGAAAAAGCATTAAATGGTTTTTTACATTACACTGTACTGATGATCGCTGTCATAAGGCATGGCAGAGCTGCTGCTCTGCCATGCCTTATCGCTTATACAGCGATCATAGGCATAGGCAATACAGGGCGCCAGTGTCTGGCGTCCTGTTGCCATGGTGACAGGCCGGGCTCTCGCGCTGACATCGCGAGTTCCGGCCGGAGACACAGAGGGAGCGCGCTCCCTCTGTGAACTCTTTCCCTGCCGCGATCTACTTAGATCACGGCAGGGAAGGGGTTAACAGCGGGGGGGGGGGGGGGGGCGCATCTCCGATGCCCCCACGCTGTTGCAGCGGGACGCCAGCTGTGACTGACAGCTGGCTCCCGCTGCGAGATAGCGCAGGATCATATATGATCCTGCGCTATCTCCAGGACGTAAGTTTACGTCCTGTTGCGGGAAGTACCAGGCTGCCAGGACGTAAACTTACACCCTGCAGCGGGAACGGGTTAATGGGTTAGAGGAGCGATTCCCAACCGGGTGCTGTGGTTCTCAGGTTGGGCATAAATCAGCCCTCTTCTATCCTAACCAATGACGGGAGACCACAACGGGTGGAAGTTCAGCACAGACCTTCTGCATGCCGGGCTGTCCACCAATTATGTGCTGGCCCGGCGCGCCGGGCTGTCCTCCAATGACGTGCTGGCCCGACGCGCTGCCCCGTCCGCCAATGAGTTGTGAGGACCCCGTTGTTTTTTGGAGAGGGGCAGTGAGGCAGCACATTATTGTGAGGATTGCACATGGCTGTTAGGGGCGGTGACACGGGCACATGGCTTCATTTTGGACGTTGGTAGAGATGCCCCGAGGCTGGAGGTTGGGAAACACTGGGTTAGATACTGAACAATAGGGTAGCTGATAGGAGTCAGAACTGGTGAGGGAAGATATCCAGAACAGCCGTGTGCTGCTGGGCGTCCTCACCTCACCCCAAGGACACTCACCTCCAGTGCCCCAACGGGTGCGCAATCTGACCACAAACTCTTCTGCCACTGGCTGCAGTTTAGTTGTGCAGGACCTGCCAGACAGTCTGGCCTCAGAGATCCTGGTTATCCTAGGGAGACGTGCAGGGTAGCTGCCTTCCACCAGGGGGCACTAGAAAGTATTCCTTCTTCCTGGAAGAGGTAGTTCGCATACCGCTTTCCCAGGGAGCATTGCATGACCTGTAAGCCTAACTAGGCCAACTTGGTGCCCCTCAATTACTGGGGTCACCCCCATCAGCCCCACCCTGAGGAGCCCTTACCCATCTGCTGAGCGTAGTCCCGGCTGTAATAGAACAGCAGCTCCTCCTGTGCTGGGATGTCCCTGGTGGTGTAGAAGTAGATCTTCCCGTCATGAGGATACGCAACCAGATTCTGCTCATCCGGATTCCTGAAGACAAAGGAGGTTATAAAACAGCGATGGAGAAGGCGGCGCCAAGTGAGGGGCGGCACCACGTACCTCGCCTTCCGCACGAACATCATCCAGTTACATTCATTCTCGTCGGTCGTGATGATGCAGAATTCCATCACGTTGTTGCTGTAAATCTGCAAGAATTAGAGGACAGGATTGGAGACGCACAAGGCTAGTAAAGAGCAGCTGCAGCAGCTCCCACAACCCAGAGGGCTGGTCATCCAGCTCTCCAAAGTCCCTGAGTGACACACCAATCTGTACCATGTTCCTTCCGCTTCATTACTGAGAAAGTGTCAGTCTTCACTGCAGTTCCAGAGTTCTGTTCACGATTTAGGAACATTAGAAGGACCAGACCCTTGTATTCTATGGACCAAGAGGTATGTGTAGAGTTACCTTCCAAACGTGATTGGCAGATTTATCCGTCCAGCCGGCGACTTCCAGAGATTGACTCTCCTGTCCTATTAAAGGTCCAAAGCAGGTCCGAACAGAAATACTCTCCTGCGTCCACACTCCTGAAAGAAGAGACAGTCCTGCAAGGAGGTCCAAAACTGCTCCAACCCTGATATATTGTACATCCACCACTAGAGGGAGCTCACTTCATACTGCTCTGTAAGTAAGTGCAGTGTATGCATAGTATATATGGAGCTCCCCCTAGTGGTGGCTGCAAGGAGACAGAGTTTTATCATTTCACTTGCTGGGGATTTGGTACTCTGTACCAGTTTTTGACTGAATCTTTAGACCTCTACAAGGTAAAATTCTTGTCATCTTCCCAAATTAGAGTTCCTTACCCACTTCTGCTCCAGTCACCGACTGTCTCAGCACCAGCTGCTTGGGAAGGGACAGCCGTGCCCGGCTCTCGATGGGGCTGTCTGGTATGAAGGTGACCGGGCCGTGCTCGGGGCAGTCAGATGAATACGCCCGGTTACACAGAGTGCACCCTGCAAACGAGGACAGAGAAGTGTAAGGCATGGAGTACAAGCCAAACTTAGGAGAAACTAACAGTTGCAGAACTCTATAAGATCTCTGCTTGCAGTCATTGAATGGGACCCTTCATTGTACATGGCTATCGCAAGAGATCCGATCCCAGTACTAACAAGTCTCGCACCCGAGATCAGTGCTACAAGATCGGGAAAGATTTTCCTCTTTAGGATCTAAACTACGAAGGTTTCCATTCAACGAACGCAAAAAGACGGCGACACAAAGGGGGAAACGCTTCATGGTGGAGGGAAGAGACTTTAGCTTCTTATAAGGCTTTTCTCAGTAAAGACATTTTTATAGACCATGTGATGTTTGTCCGCTGGCTGGGAGTCCGACTACGGGGACCCCACACCATGTGAAGGCAGCAGCAGCGCTCCTGGCTGACCGCCGCTCCTGGCTGACCGCCGCTCCTGGCTGACCGCCGCTCCTGGCTGACCGCCGCTGCAGTCACTTCTAGGGGGCAGACGATTGCATTGTAGCGCAGCGGTCACACCGGTGCACGGCCGCTCCACCCACATGGGACATTTGGGCTCGCTGGGGTCCGGCGGACTTGGAGGTGTCATGTCTTTAGTGGGAAAACCCCTCAAATTTGATTAAAATGGTTTATCCAAGACTCGAATGATAAATATCAGATCAGCGCCTCGGTCAGGAGAACGGGACTACACCAGGTAGAGCCAATATACACAATGTACGAAGCTGGGCCTGGGAAGCACTTACACTGCTGCAGCATCCCTGAGTGCCGCACCCACTTCAAACAACTAACTGGTGAGGGTCCTGAGCGGCAGACCCCATCCTAAAAGGGCCGGTCAATATCAGAGTCTCAGAAAACCCCTCAGAGGCTCTGTTCATATCTTGCATCCATCAGGCCATTTCCCGGAGTATACGCCAACAGCAGCCTCTGGCATGTGCCACTATACGCAGGCAACAGCTTTATCAGCCATGGCCGTCTTTGGCTAGTGATCTCTTCAAAGCAGCGGTTCCCAAACTGAACTCTGTGAGCGACAGTCAGGGGCTCCGACCGAGGGTCTGTGGTGGCAAACCTATGGCACACGTGCTGAAAGCTGCGCCTCAGCTCCCCACCGGTAATCATGCAGCGACACCGATCCTGGTGCACACGGGATCCTCCTCCCCTAAGTCCTCTCCTGTCACACACTGACGTCAGTGTGCTCCGGGTGATCAGCGCCAAGCAGAGGAGGAGCAGCGCTGACTGTAAGGAGGAGGTAAGTATATGGGTTAGTGGGCCACTACAGGGAGTCACTTACTACACGGGGTGGATTTGCTGCAGAATTCACAGCAGCTGTAGCAGCAAAATGGAAGAGATTCTGAAAATCTCCACACTCTGTGGAAAAAATCTGCACAAAACCCGTGTGGACGCCGACATGAGGGGCGGGGATTAGTTCTACGGCATGTTCATTTTTAATATAATGTATATCAAGAGCCCCTCCAGCCCTCCTTGGGTTTTTTTTTTTGTTTTTGCTTTTTTTTTTTAAAAAACAGCCCCGTCCTTTGGTAAAGACCACTGGGTGAGGCAGCGCAGCATGTTGTAGCATCTCATTCTGGATTTACGGGTATGTTCACACACAGCGGACATGCTGCAGATTATCTGCAGCAGAAAACCCTTCGGCAAAACCGGCAGCATCCCGCTCCGTATGAACATACCCCAAATCACGGCCCGGCGGGGAGTCTGATGACAAGGACGGACCTCCCATCCTGCATGACAAAAGGGACGACCTTTGATCGGGTCATCCGACCGCCTGGTGACCCTACGGAGCGCTGGAGGACGGCAGCGCCGCGCACCTAGAAGGGCATAAATGAGTACAAGTGAAGACATTGGACTCACAGATGGTGAACAGGGTGGCCATGTTCTCCTTGTTAGAGTTGGAGTCTAGCTGGAGGGACGACGGCACGAAGGTCAGATTCCCGGCATCCACGTGCCCACCGGACAGGGAGACATCGGGCGTAATGGAGGTCACCGTGACGGGCTCCAAGGTGATGCCACTTCCGTGTAAAGACACCGCGGTCAGGGAGGAGAGCTGGTGTGAGGTAGAGAGCGCCACGCTGACAGGATTGCTGCTCAAGGCCACGGTGTGGATGGCGTCCGTGAGGGAGTTCTCCGACATGCTGGACCTGGTGCCCATATGATGCTCCGTCTCCATGACCACAGGAAGCTCCAGCGATCCACCGTGCAACGGCAGAACCCCGGCATGACCCACAGCGTCGGGAGGCAAGTTGGCATCCACAGTGAGGGGTTCGTGGGGCCGTGCCACGCTGGTAATCTGTCCGTGCTCCCCCGTCACACCCTCTATGGTCAGTTCCTCGGTTGTAATAGGACTGTTCACCCGGGAAACGTTGTCCATGCTCATTCCGGCATCCAGCGCCACCTCATGGCCATCACTGGGATGTAAGCTCTGCCCGCCATGTCCGCCCACTGAGCGAGAGTCCAGGGATACTATTCCAGTCTCCAGCCCTACGGAGCCCCCAGACTGGTACGGGTCCAAAGACGGATTATTGGTGGATACGGGAAGACCGCCGCCAGAGTCAACGTTCAAGGAACTGGGGTGAATGTACTGAGGAGGGGGGCGATCCGCCAGGTACGATAAGATGCCTGCGGAAGAGGAGAGGTTAGCAGGCAGACATTGTTGGGGAACGACAAGGAGCGCTGCGCCAAAACATACTGCATGCAGAAGACGCACTGAAGCCATTAATGACCCTGAAGGGACTGCCCACTTCAGAGATGCCATTGGCAACCCACGGGCATTACAGTGGGCACTTCCGTTACGGCCATCGTGAGCCCTGAAGTGATTTAGCGGTGTTTTACGGGTCTTTGCAGGCGTTGTACTGAACAAGGAAAATGACTGCAGTCCTCCAAGAACAGCGCCGCACCAATTTGCAGTTTCTATGTGGTATTGCGGTTTAGTTACATTGGATAGGAATGAACTGCAATACCACATGCAACCTGCAGTCAGGTATGGCGCTAACCCCTTTAAATGGTGACGTACATAAAAAAAACGATTCCTCCAAGCTCTAGCCACGATCACTGGGCAGACCAGTGCCGAAGCAGGTAAAGAGGCGGAGCTTGAGTTATGTGAACACGCCCACTGTACAAGGCAGGAAGTTAAAGTTTGGGAAGCTATTCCCCAGGTGACATACGTACCTGGGAGGATGTGCCGGAAGTAGCTGCTCTCCAGGTGCGGGTAGGGGGGAGGCGGAAGGGTGTAATTCCGTTCTGGTAGACCGCACATGACGCCCCGCTCGCTGATTCCCATTGGAAGCATGACTGACAGCGCAGAGGGGAGCGAGCTGAGGGATGGCCCGAGGTTCGGGATAGCCACCGGTAGCCCTACAGAAAAGGAGTAAGAACAGGATGTGCTACATCTCCCACAATACAAGACAGCAGAACACGGAGCTCCGTAGAACCCCAGTGCAGATCTGGGTGGGACTGGAGTAGATAACTGGCTGGTGTATGTGGGGGACACGGGACTACAGACCTGGCGTGGCAAGAGCGTTGTGTGGCGGGGAAGCCGTCAGCCCAAGATGACCTCCGGAGACTGGCAGGGAGTTGGCAACCGAGGAAGAGCCCAGCTGGTCCATGCCCACGGCACTCAGATTCAGCTCATTCATTCTGTGCAGAGAGAAGGCAGAAAACCGCGATTACACATCCAGGAACCCTACAGGAAGCTGCGGTGAGCGGCGCATCTGAGGCCGGGTGGTCACCGCACGGCCCACATATCTGCTCTCCCCTCTCACATCATGGCACCTCCCCTCTGCAAAACATCAGGCAATCCATCCCCCTCCGGCCCAGTAGCCCCCGATGGAAGGTTATACACATCAGCCGGTGGCCATCGCTCACAACTACATCAGCACGTTCAGCCAGCGTCGGCCTCGGTGTCGTCGGTACCTGCGTCAGCTGATGGTCATTCTCAGATAAGTCTGGACCCGGGGCAGGCAGGGGGGCGCTGCAGATCACGCACACGCTCCATCCTATGTGGCAGCTGAAGTCTGCTCATGGCCTGGTGTCTGCAAGAAAGAAGGAGACTCGTCAGATCCAATGTACATCAGAATCACCTACACAAACCGTATACATACAGCAACAGTACAGGCATCAGTGAGCGCAGCTCCGGAGGAGAATACAGGATAAGTAATGTATGTACACAGTGACTCCACCAGCAGAATAGTGAGTGCAGCTCTGGAGTATAATACAGGATGTAACTCAGGGTCAGTACAGGATAAGTAATGTATGTACACAGTGACTCCACCAGCAGAATAGTGAGTGCAGCTCTGGAGTATAATACAGGATGTAACTCGGGATCAGTACAGGATAAGTATTGTCTGTACAGAGTGACTCCACCAGCAGAATAGTGAGTGCAGCTCTGGAGTATAATACTGGATGTAACTCAGGAGCAGTACAGGATAAGTAATGTATGTACACAGTGACTCCACCAGCAGAATAGTGAGTGCAGCTCTGGAGTATAATACAGGATGTAACTCAGGAGCAGTACAGGATAAGTAATGTATGTACACAGTGACTCCACCAGCAGAATAGTGAGTGCAGCTCTGCAGTATAATACAGGATGTAACTCAGGATCAGTACAGGATAAGTAATGTATGTACACAGTGACTCCACCAGCAGAATAGTGAGTGCAGCTCTGCAGTATAATACAGGATGTAACTCAGGATCAGTACAGGATAAGTAAAGTATGTACACATTGACTCCACCAGCAGAATAGTGAGTGCAGCTCTGGAGTATAATACAGGATGTAACTCAGGATCAGTACAGGATAAGTAATGTATGTACACAGTGACTCCACCAGCAGAATAGTGAGTGCAGCTCCTGAGTATAATACAGGATGTAACTCAGGAGCAGTACAGGATAAGTAATGTATGTATACAGTGACTCCACCAGCAAAATAGTGAGTACAGCTCTGGAGTATAATACAGGATGTAACTCAGGGTCAGTACAGGATAAGTAATATATGTACACAGTGACTCCACCAGCAGAATAGTGAGTGCAGCTCTGGGGTATAATACAGGATGTAACTCAGGAGCAGTACAGGATAAGTAATGTATGTACACAGCGACTCCACCAGCAGAATAGTGAGTGCAGCTCTGGAGTATAATACAGGATGTAACTCAGGAGCAGTACAGGATAAGTAATGTATGTACACAGTGACTCCACCAGCAGAATAGTGAGTACAGCTCTGGAGTATAATACAGGATGTAACTCAGGAGCAGTACAGGATAAGTAATGTATGTATACAGTGACTCCACCAGCAGAATAGTGAGTACAGCTCTGGGGTATAATACAGGATGTAACTCAGGGTCAGTACAGGATAAGTAATGTATGTACACAGTGACTCCACCAGCAGAATAGTGAGTGCAGCTCCTGAGTATAATACAGGATGTAACTCAGGAGCAGTACAGGATAAGTAATGTATGTATACAGTGACTCCACCAGCAGAATAGTGAGTACAGCTCTGGAGTATAATACAGGATGTAACTCAGGGTCAGTACAGGATAAGTAATATATGTACACAGTGACTCCACCAGCAGAATAGTGAGTACAGCTCTGGAGTATAATACAGGATGTAACTCAGGAGCAGTACAGGATAAGTAATGTATGTACACAGTGACTCCACCAGCAGAATAGTGAGTGCAGCTCTGGAGTATAATACAGGATGGAACTCAGGATCAGTACAGGATAAGTAATGTATGTACACAGTGACTCCACCAGCAGAATAGTGAGTGCAGCTCTGGAGTATAATACAGGATGTAACTCAGGAGCAGTACAGGATAAGTAATGTATGTACACAGTGACTCCACCAGCAGAATAGTGAGTACAGCTCTGGAGTATAATACAGGATGTAACTCAGGAGCAGTACAGGATAAGTAATGTATGTACACAGTGACTCCACCAGCAGAATAGTGAGTGCAGCTCTGCAGTATAATACAGGATGTAACTCAGGATCAGTACAGGATAAGTAATGTATGTACACAGTGACTCCACCAGCAGAATAGTGAGTGCAGCTCTGGAGTATAATACAGGATGTAACTCAGGAGCAGTACAGGATAAGTAATGTATGTACACAGTGACTCCACCAGCAGAATAGTGAGCGCAGCTCTGGGGTATAATACAGGATGTAACTCAGGGTCAGTACAGGATAAGTAATGTATGTACACAGTGACTCCTCCAGCAGAATAGTGAGTGCAGCTCTGGAGTATAATACAGGATGTAACTCAGGGTCAGTACAGGATAAGTAATCTATGTACACAGTGACTCCACCAGCAGAATAGTGAGTGCAGCTCTGGAGTATAATACAGGATGTAACTCAGGAGCTGTACAGGATAAGTAATGTATGTACACAGTGACTCCACCAGCAGAATAGTGAGTACAGCTCTGGAGTATAATACAGGATGTAACTCAGGAGCTGTACAGGATAAGTAATGTATGTACACAGTGACTACACCAGCAGAATAGTGAGTGCAGCTCTGGAGTATAATACAAGATGTAACTCAGGAGCAGTACAGGATCAGTAATGTATGTACACAGTGACTCCACCAGCAGAATAGTGAGTGCAGCTCTGGAGTATAATACAGGATAAGTAATGTATGTACACAGTGACTCCACCAGCAGAATAGTGAGTGCAGCTCTGGAGTATAATACAGGATGTAACTCAGGATCAGTACAGGATAAGTAATGTATGTACACAGTGACTCCACCAGCAGAATAGTGAGTGCAGCTCTGGAGTATAAGGCTGGGTTCCCATGGGACATATTCTCAGTGGAAACTGCAAGATTCTCGCCAAGAATACGCAGCTGTAACCCCCGTGGCCGCATGCTCTTCCATTTAGAGGCGCAATGAAAAACATACATAAATAATAGACCTGCTGCATCCTGGGAATCGGAGCCGCAGCGTTGGCTTTGCCGGACGGATCGCTGCCCCATGTGGACAACATTTTTGACAAGTCTCGCCCACATGGCCGGATTAACAAGCGGGATTAACGCCTGATTCGCCGCAGGCGGATACGGGACAGGAGCCCCGGAATAAGACCGATTATACAGAAACTATAAGTAACCCCCGGATGTCAGTTATTACACTTATCATCATCATCCTGACAGCGCGGTGTGGGAGGGGCTACCTGCCAGTAAGTTTGTGCCCCCCTGAGTCCCCATCACTGTAGTTGGCACAGTAATGCCCACAAGCCGTCCTTTATGTCCCTAACGGATACAGACGGGTTATTTGGGGGTGGATAAGGGCTCCGGCCATCTGAGGGCACACGGCACTGACAGATCACAAAGGGCAGCAGTCTATGGCAGGCAATGCATGCTGGGACTTGTAGTCCCACCACAGCGGCTTGGATAACACCTCAGCCATTAATAACCCGGGAGATCCCTGCACGCCTGCGGGGGGCGCGTCTAGGGCCGCCGGTACTCACACCCGTCCCTCCCGGCGCCGCTCGCTGCCATTCTTCCTTCTCTCCGTACAACTCTGTTCGGCTCCACTCCCAATATGGCGCCGACGGAAGTGACGTCAGGCCGAGGGACCGACCACTCACAGAGTGCCGGGAGGTCACGCCACAGCCGGGTGGGCGGGGCCAAGGTGTAGCTCGCTGCTCTGGCATCTGTGGTGTTGTCATGGAGACGGAGGCTGCAGCGGGGATGGCGGAGCCCCGGCTATAGAATGTGGGCGATAATTACACCGTGTCACGGCAGGGGACGATATCACATGTTCTGTGCTGTGTCACGTAGTATGTCGGGCTGACCCCCCTCCATCCAGTTCAGCCTGTCACCCCCATGTAGATCCAGAGGAAGGCAAAACCCAATGAGGCAGAAGCCAGTTAACCCCTTAGTGACCGGGGCACATTTGGGAGATCTGCCGGGGGTCACGGTACCATGGAATAACCCCCTAAAGGTTCTGCAGATCCCGCGGAGTCCATCCAGGTGGCGAAAAGAGACGGCGGAACCTGCGAATAGTCAGGAAAAGCGCAAAACTGGGAACATTTTGAAAAACATAATTTTTTCACATTTTCCACTGTAATATCTGCAATACGTGCGAACAGACGGCGCCCATTATATATTATATATAGCTCACTGTATTCCGGCGCACATTATATATTATATATAGCTCACTGTATTCAGGCACACATTATATATTATATATAGCTCACTATATTCAGGCGCACATTATATATTATATATAGCTCACTGTATTCAGGCGCACATTATATATTATATATAGCTCACTGTATTCAGGCGCACATTATATATTATATATAGCTCACTGTATTCAGGCACACATTATATATTATATATAGCTCACTATATTCAGGCGCACATTATATATTATATATAGCTCACTGTATTCAGGCGCCCATTATATATTATATATAGCTCACTGTATTCCGGCGCACATTATATATTATATATAGCTCACTGTATTCAGGCGCCCATTATATATTATATATAGCTCACTGTATTCAGGCGCACATTATATATTATATATAGCTCACTGTATTCAGGCGCACATTATATTTTATATATAGCTCACTGTATTCAGGCACACATTATATATTATATATAGCTCTCTGTATTCAGGCGCACATTATATATTATATATAGCTCACTGTATTCAGGCACACATTATATATTATATATAGCTCACTGTATTCAGGCGCACATTATATATTATATATAGCTCACTGTATTCAGGCGCACATTATATATTATATATAGCTCTCTGTATTCAGGCACACATTATATATTATATATAGCTCACTATATTCAGGCGCACATTATATATTATATATAGCTCACTGTATTCCGGCGCACATTATATATTATATATAGCTCACTGTATTCAGGCGCCCATTATATATTATATATAGCTCACTGTATTCTGGCGCACATTATATATTATATATAGCTCACTGTATTCAGGCACACATTATATATTATATATAGCTCACTGTATTCAGGCGCACATTATATATTATATATAGCTCACTGTATTCTGGCGCACATTATATATTATATATAGCTCACTGTATTCAGGCGCACATTATATATTATATATAGCTCACTGTATTCAGGCGCCCATTATATATTATATATAGCTCACTGTACTCAGGCACACATTATATATTATATATAGCTCACTGTATTCAGGCGCCCATTATATATTATATATAGCTCACTGTATTCAGGCGCACATTATATATTATATATAGCTCTCTGTATTCAGGCACACATTATATATTATATATAGCTCTCTGTATTCAGGCGCACATTATATATTATATATAGCTCACTGTATTCAGGCGCCCATTATATATTATATATAGCTCACTGTATTCAGGCGCACATTATATATTATATATAGCTCACTGTATTCAGGCGCACATTATATTTTATATATAGCTCACTGTATTCCGGCGCACATTATATATTATATATAGCTCACTGTATTCAGGCACACATTATATATTATATATAGCTCTCTGTATTCAGGCGCACATTATATATTATATATAGCTCACTGTACTCAGGCACACATTATATTTTATATATAGCTCACTGTATTCCGGCGCACATTATATATTATATATAGCTCACTGTATTCAGGTGTACATTATATATTATATATAGCTCTCTGTATTCAGGCGCACATTATATATTATATATAGCTCACTGTATTCAGGTGTACATTATATATTATATATAGCTCACTGTACTCAGGCGCACATTATATATTATATATAGCTCACTGTATTCAGGCACACATTATATATTATATATAGCTCTCTGTATTCAGGCGCACATTATATATTATATATAGCTCACTGTACTCAGGCACACATTATATTTTATATATAGCTCACTGTATTCCGGCGCACATTATATATTATATATAGCTCACTGTATTCAGGTGTACATTATATATTATATATAGCTCTCTGTATTCAGGCACACATTATATATTATATATAGCTCACTATATTCAGGCACACATTATATATTATATATCATATCACTGTATTCAGGCGCACATTATATATTATATATAGCTCACTGTATTCAGGCGCACATTATATATTATATATAGCTCTCTGTATTCAGGCGCACATTATATATTATATATAGCTCACTGTATTCAGGCGCACATTATATATTATATATAGCTCACTATATTCAGGCACACATTATATATTATATATAGCTCACTGTATTCAGGCACACATTATATATTATATATAGCTCACTGTATTCAGGTGCACATTATATATTATATATAGCTCACTGTACTCAGGCACACATTATATTTTATATATAGCTCACTGTATTCCGGCGCACATTATATATTATATATAGCTCACTGTATTCCGGCGCACATTATATATTATATATCATATCACTGTATTCAGGCACACATTATATATTATATTTAGCTCACTGTATTCTGGCACACATTATATATTATATATAGCTCACTGTATTCAGGCACACATTATATTTTATATATAGCTCTCTGTATTCAGGCGCACATTATATATTATATATAGCTCACTGTATTCAGGCGCCCATTATATATTATATATAGCTCACTGTATTCTGGTGTACATTATATATTATATATAGCTCTCTGTATTCAGGCGCACATTATATATTATATATAGCTCTCTGTATTCAGGCGCACATTATATATTATATATAGCTCACTGTATTCTGGCGCACATTATATATTATATATAGCTCACTGTATTCAGGCGCACATTATATATTATATATAGCTCACTGTATTCAGGCGCACATTATATATTATATATAGCTCACTGTATTCAGGCGCACATTATATATTATATATAGCTCACTGTATTCAGGTGCCCATTATATATTATATATAGCTCACTGTATTCAGGCGCACATTATATATTATATATAGCTCTCTGTATTCAGGCGTACATTATATATTATATATAGCTCACTGTATTCAGGTGCACATTATATATTATATATAGCTCACTGTATTCAGGCGCACATTATATATTATATATAGCTCACTGTATTCAGGCGCCCATTATATATTATATATAGCTCACTGTATTCAGGCACACATTATATATTATATATAGCTCACTGTATTCAGGCACACATTATATATTATATATAGCTCACTGTACTCAGGTGCACATTATATATTATATATAGCTCACTGTATTCCGGTGCACATTATATATTATATATAGCTCACTGTATTCCGGTGCACATTATATATTATATATAGCTCACTGTATTCAGGCGCCCATTATATATTATATATAGCTCACTGTATTCCGGTGCACATTATATATTATATATAGCTCTCTGTATTCAGGCACACATTATATATTATATATAGCTCTCTGTATTCAGGCGCACATTATATATTATATATAGCTCTCTGTATTCAGGCGCACATTATATATTATATATAGCTCACTGTATTCAGGCGCACATTATATATTATATATAGCTCACTGTATTCAGGTGCACATTATATATTATATATAGCTCACTGTATTCAGGCGCACATTATATATTATATATAGCTCTCTGTATTCAGGCGTACATTATATATTATATATAGCTCTCTGTATTCAGGCACACATTATATATTATATATAGCTCGCTGTATTCCGGCGCACATTATATATTATATATAGCTCACTGTATTCAGGTGCACATTATATATTATATATAGCTCACTGTATTCAGGCGCACATTATATATTATATATAGCTCTCTGTATTCAGGCGCACATTATATATTATATATAGCTCACTGTATTCAGGCGCACATTATATATTATATATAGCTCACTGTATTCAGGCGCACATTATATATTATATATAGCTCACTGTATTCAGACGCACATTATATATTATATATAGCTCACTGTATTCTGGCGCCCATTATATATTATATATAGCTCACTGTATTCAGGCGCACATTATATATTATATATAGCTCACTGTATTCAGGCGCACATTATATATTATATATAGCTCACTGTATTCAGGCGCACATTATATATTATATATAGCTCACTGTATTCAGGCTCACATTATATATTATATATAGCTCACTGTATTCAGGCGCACATTATATATTATATATAGCTCACTGTATTCAGGCGCACATTATATATTATATATAGCTCTCTGTACTCAGGCGCACATTATATATTATATATAGCTCACTATATTCAGGCGCACATTATATATTATATATAGCTCACTGTATTCAGGCACACATTATATATTATATATAGCTCTCTGTATTCAGGCGCACATTATATATTATATATAACTCACTGTATTCAGGCGCACATTATATATTATATATAGCTCACTGTATTCAGGCGCCCATTATATATTATATATAGCTCACTGTATTCAGGTGCACATTATATATTATATATAACTCACTATATTCAGGCGCACATTATATATTATATATAGCTCTCTGTATTCAGGCGCACATTATATATTATATATAGCTCACTGTATTCAGGCGCACATTATATATTATATATAGCTCACTGTATTCAGGCGCACATTATATATTATATATATCTCACTGTATTCAGGCGCACATTATATATTATATATATCTCACTGTATTCAGGCGCACATTATATATTATATATAGCTCACTGTATTCAGGCGCCCATTATATATTATATATAGCTCACTGTATTCAGGTGCACATTATATATTATATATAGCTCACTGTATTCAGGCACACATTATATATTATATATAGCTCACTGTATTCAGGCGCACATTATATATTATATATAGCTCACTGTATTCAGGCGCACATTATATATTATATATAGCTCACTGTATTCAGGCACACATTATATATTATATATAGCTCTCTGTATTCAGGCACACATTATATATTATATATAGCTCACTGTATTCAGGCGCCCATTATATATTATATATAGCTCACTGTACTCAGGCACACATTATATATTATATATAGCTCACTGTATTCAGGCACACATTATATATTATATATAGCTCACTGTACTCAGGCACACATTATATATTATATATAGCTCACTGTATTCAGGCGCACATTATATATTATATATAGCTCTCTGTATTCAGGCGCACATTATATATTATATATAGCTCTCTGTATTCAGGCGCCCATTATATATTATATATAGCTCACTGTATTCCGGCGCACATTATATATTATATATAGCTCACTGTATTCAGGTGCACATTATATATTATATATAGCTCACTGTATTCAGGCACACATTATATATTATATATAGCTCTCTGTATTCAGGCGCACATTATATATTATATATAGCTCACTGTACTCAGGCACACATTATATTTTATATATAGCTCACTGTATTCCGGCGCACATTATATATTATATATAGCTCACTGTATTCAGGTGTACATTATATATTATATATAGCTCTCTGTATTCAGGCACACATTATATATTATATATAGCTCACTATATTCAGGCACACATTATATATTATATATCATATCACTGTATTCAGGCGCACATTATATATTATATATAGCTCACTGTATTCAGGCGCACATTATATATTATATATAGCTCTCTGTATTCAGGCGCACATTATATATTATATATAGCTCACTGTATTCAGGCGCACATTATATATTATATATAGCTCACTATATTCAGGCACACATTATATATTATATATAGCTCACTGTATTCAGGTGCACATTATATATTATATATAGCTCACTGTATTCAGGCACACATTATATATTATATATAGCTCACTGTATTCAGGTGCACATTATATATTATATATAGCTCACTGTACTCAGGCACACATTATATTTTATATATAGCTCACTGTATTCCGGCGCACATTATATATTATATATAGCTCACTGTATTCCGGCGCACATTATATATTATATATCATATCACTGTATTCAGGCACACATTATATATTATATTTAGCTCACTGTATTCTGGCACACATTATATATTATATATAGCTCACTGTATTCAGGCACACATTATATTTTATATATAGCTCTCTGTATTCAGGCGCACATTATATATTATATATAGCTCACTGTATTCAGGCGCCCATTATATATTATATATAGCTCACTGTATTCTGGTGTACATTATATATTATATATAGCTCTCTGTATTCAGGCGCACATTATATATTATATATAGCTCACTGTATTCAGGCGCCCATTATATATTATATATAGCTCACTGTATTCTGGTGTACATTATATATTATATATAGCTCTCTGTATTCAGGTGTACATTATATATTATATATAGCTCTCTGTATTCAGGCGCACATTATATATTATATATAGCTCACTGTATTCTGGCGCACATTATATATTATATATAGCTCACTGTATTCTGGTGTACATTATATATTATATATAGCTCTCTGTATTCAGGTGTACATTATATATTATATATAGCTCTCTGTATTCAGGCGCACATTATATATTATATATAGCTCACTGTATTCTGGCGCACATTATATATTATATATAGCTCACTGTATTCAGGCGCACATTATATATTATATATAGCTCACTGTATTCAGGCGCACATTATATATTATATATAGCTCACTGTATTCAGGCGCACATTATATATTATATATAGCTCACTGTATTCAGGTGCCCATTATATATTATATATAGCTCACTGTATTCAGGCGCACATTATATATTATATATAGCTCTCTGTATTCAGGCGTACATTATATATTATATATAGCTCACTGTATTCAGGTGCACATTATATATTATATATAGCTCACTGTATTCAGGCGCACATTATATATTATATATAGCTCACTGTATTCAGGCGCCCATTATATATTATATATAGCTCACTGTATTCAGGCACACATTATATATTATATATAGCTCACTGTATTCAGGCACACATTATATATTATATATAGCTCACTGTACTCAGGTGCACATTATATATTATATATAGCTCACTGTATTCCGGTGCACATTATATATTATATATAGCTCACTGTATTCCGGTGCACATTATATATTATATATAGCTCACTGTATTCAGGCGCCCATTATATATTATATATAGCTCACTGTATTCCGGTGCACATTATATATTATATATAGCTCTCTGTATTCAGGCACACATTATATATTATATATAGCTCTCTGTATTCAGGCGCACATTATATATTATATATAGCTCTCTGTATTCAGGCGCACATTATATATTATATATAGCTCACTGTATTCAGGCGCACATTATATATTATATATAGCTCACTGTATTCAGGTGCACATTATATATTATATATAGCTCACTGTATTCAGGCGCACATTATATATTATATATAGCTCTCTGTATTCAGGCGTACATTATATATTATATATAGCTCTCTGTATTCAGGCACACATTATATATTATATATAGCTCGCTGTATTCCGGCGCACATTATATATTATATATAGCTCACTGTATTCAGGTGCACATTATATATTATATATAGCTCACTGTATTCAGGCGCACATTATATATTATATATAGCTCTCTGTATTCAGGCGCACATTATATATTATATATAGCTCACTGTATTCAGGCGCACATTATATATTATATATAGCTCACTGTATTCAGGCGCACATTATATATTATATATAGCTCACTGTATTCAGACGCACATTATATATTATATATAGCTCACTGTATTCTGGCGCCCATTATATATTATATATAGCTCACTGTATTCAGGCGCACATTATATATTATATATAGCTCACTGTATTCAGGCGCACATTATATATTATATATAGCTCACTGTATTCAGGCGCACATTATATATTATATATAGCTCACTGTATTCAGGCTCACATTATATATTATATATAGCTCACTGTATTCAGGCGCACATTATATATTATATATAGCTCACTGTATTCAGGCGCACATTATATATTATATATAGCTCTCTGTACTCAGGCGCACATTATATATTATATATAGCTCACTATATTCAGGCGCACATTATATATTATATATAGCTCACTGTATTCAGGCACACATTATATATTATATATAGCTCTCTGTATTCAGGCGCACATTATATATTATATATAACTCACTGTATTCAGGCGCACATTATATATTATATATAGCTCACTGTATTCAGGCGCCCATTATATATTATATATAGCTCACTGTATTCAGGTGCACATTATATATTATATATAACTCACTATATTCAGGCGCACATTATATATTATATATAGCTCTCTGTATTCAGGCGCACATTATATATTATATATAGCTCACTGTATTCAGGCGCACATTATATATTATATATAGCTCACTGTATTCAGGCGCACATTATATATTATATATATCTCACTGTATTCAGGCGCACATTATATATTATATATATCTCACTGTATTCAGGCGCACATTATATATTATATATAGCTCACTGTATTCAGGCGCCCATTATATATTATATATAGCTCACTGTATTCAGGTGCACATTATATATTATATATAGCTCACTGTATTCAGGCACACATTATATATTATATATAGCTCACTGTATTCAGGCGCACATTATATATTATATATAGCTCACTGTATTCAGGCGCACATTATATATTATATATAGCTCACTGTATTCAGGCACACATTATATATTATATATAGCTCTCTGTATTCAGGCACACATTATATATTATATATAGCTCACTGTATTCAGGCGCCCATTATATATTATATATAGCTCACTGTACTCAGGCACACATTATATATTATATATAGCTCACTGTATTCAGGCACACATTATATATTATATATAGCTCACTGTACTCAGGCACACATTATATATTATATATAGCTCACTGTATTCAGGCGCACATTATATATTATATATAGCTCTCTGTATTCAGGCGCACATTATATATTATATATAGCTCTCTGTATTCAGGCGCCCATTATATATTATATATAGCTCACTGTATTCCGGCGCACATTATATATTATATATAGCTCACTGTATTCAGGTGCACATTATATATTATATATAGCTCACTGTATTCAGGCGCACATTATATATTATATATAGCTCTCTGTATTCAGGCGCACATTATATATTATATATAGCTCTCTGTATTCAGGCACACATTATATATTATATATAGCTCGCTGTATTCAGACACACATTATATATTATATATAGCTCACTGTATTCAGACACACATAATATATATTATATATAGCTCACTGTATTCAGGCGCACATTATATATTATATATAGCTCACTGTATTCAGACACACATAATATATATTATATATAGCTCACTGTATTCAGGCGCACATTATATATTATATATAGCTCACTGTATTCAGGGGCCCATTATATATTATATATAGCTCACTGTATTCAGACACACATTATATATTATATATAGCTCTCTCTATTCAGGCGCCCATTATATATTATATATAGCTCACTGTATTCAGACACACATTATATATTATATATAGCTCTCTCTATTCAGGCGCCCATTATATATTATATATAGCTCACTGTATTCAGACACACATTATATATTATATATAGCTCACTGTATTCAGGCACACATTATATATTATATATAGCTCACTGTATTCAGGCGCCCATTATATATTATATATAGCTCACTGTCCATTATATATTATATATAGCTCACTGTATTCAGGCTGACATTATATATGATATATAGCTCACTGTATTCAGGCTCACATTATATATTATATATAGCTCACTGTATTCAGGCACACATTATATATTATATATAGCTCACTGTATTCTGGCGCCCATTATATATTATATATAGCTCACTGTATTCTGGCGCCCATTATATATTATATATAGCTCACTGTATTCTGGCGCACATTATATATTATATATAGCTCACTGTATTCAGGCACACATTATATATTATATATAGCTCACTATATACTGGCGCACATTATATATTATATATAGCTCTCTGTATTCAGGCACACATTATATATTATATATAGCTCACTATATACTGGCGCACATTATATATTATATATAGCTCACTGTATTCAGGCGCACATTATATATTATATATAGCTCACTGTATTCAGGCGCACATTATATATTATATATAGCTCACTGTATTCAGGCACACATTATATATTATATATAGCTCACTGTATTCAGGCGCCCATTATATATTATATATAGCTCACTGTATTCAGGCGCCCATTATATATTATATATAGCTCACTGTATTCAGGTGCACATTATATATTATATATAGCTCACTGTATTCTGGCGCCCATTATATATTATATATAGCTCACTGTATTCAGACACACATTATATATTATATATAGCTCTCTCTATTCAGGCGCACATTATATATTATATATAGCTCACTGTATTCAGGCGCCCATTATATATTATATATAGCTCACTGTATTCTGGCGCCCATTATATATTATATATAGCTCTCTGTATTCAGGCGCCCATTATATATTATATATAGCTCACTGTATTCAGGCACACATTATATATTATATATAGCTCACTGTATTCAGGCACACATTATATATTATATATAGCTCACTGTATTCAGGCGCCCATTATATATTATATATAGCTCACTGTATTCAGGCGCACATTATATATTATATATAGCTCACTGTATTCAGGCGCACATCATATATTATATATAGCTCTCTGTATTCAGGTGCACATTATATATTATATATAGCTCACTGTATTCAGGCGCACATTATATATTATATATAGCTCACTGTATTCAGACACACATTATATATTATATATAGCTCTCTGTATTCAGGCGCACATTATATATTATATATAGCTCACTGTATTCAGACACACATTATATATTATATATAGCTCACTGTATTCAGGCGCACATTATATATTATATATAGCTCTCTGTATTCAGGCGCACATTATATATTATATATAGCTCACTGTATTCAGACGCACATTATATATTATATATAGCTCTCTGTATTCAGGCGCACATTATATATTATATATAGCTCTCTGTATTCAGGCTCACATTATATATTATATATAGCTCACTGTATTCAGACACACATTATATATTATATATAGCTCTCTGTATTCAGGCACACATTATATATTATATATAGCTCACTGTATTCAGACACACATTATATATTATATATAGCTCTCTGTATTCAGGTGCACATTATATATTATATATAGCTCACTGTATTCAGGCGCACATTATATATTATATATAGCTCTCTGTATTCAGGCGCACATTATATATTATATATAGCTCTCTATATTCTGGCGCCCATTATATATTATATATAGCTCACTGTATTCAGACACACATTATATATTATATATAGCTCACTGTATTCAGGCGCACATTATATATTATATATAGCTCACTGTATTCTGGCGCACATTATATATTATATATAGCTCACTGTATTCAGGCACACATTATATATTATATATAGCTCTCTGTATTCAGGCACACATTATATATTATATATAGCTCTCTGTATTCAGGCGCACATTATATATTATATATAGCTCACTGTATTCTGGCGCACATTATATATTATATATAGCTCACTGTATTCAGGCACACATTATATATTATATATAGCTCTCTGTATTCAGGCACACATTATATATTATATATAGCTCTCTGTATTCAGGCACACATTATATATTATATATAGCTCACTGTATTCAGACACACATTATATATTATATATAGCTCACTGTATTCAGGCGCACATTATATATTATATATAGCTCTCTGTATTCAGGCGCACATTATATATTATATATAGCTCACTGTATTCAGACACACATTATATATTATACATAGCTCACTGTATTCCGGCGCACATTATATATTATATATAGCTCACTGTATTCTGGTGCCCATTATATATTATATATAGCTCTCTGTATTCAGGCGCACATTATATATTATATATAGCTCACTGTATTCAGGCGCACATTATATATTATATATAGCTCACTGTATTCAGGCGCACATTATATATTATATATAGCTCACTGTATTCAGGCGCACATTATATATTATATATAGCTCACTGTATTCAGGCGCACATTATATATTATATATAGCTCACTGTATTCAGGCGCCCATTATATATAGCTCACTGTATTCAGGCGCACATTATATATTATATATAGCTCACTGTATTCAGTCGCACATTATATATTATATATAGCTCACTGTATTCAGGCGCACATTATATATTATATATAGCTCACTGTATTCTGGCACACATTATATATTATATATAGCTCACTGTATTCAGGCGCACATTATATATTATATATAGCTCACTATATTCTGGCGCACATTATATATTATATATAGCTCACTGTATTCAGGCGCACATTATATATTATATATAGCTCTCTGTATTCAGGCGCCCATTATATATTATATATAGCTCACTGTATTCAGGCACACATTATATATTATATATAGCTCACTGTATTCAGGCTGACATTATATATTATATATAGCTCACTGTACTCAGGCGCACATTATATATTATATATAGCTCACTGTATTCAGGCGCCCATTATATATTATATATAGCTCACTGTATTCAGGCGCACATTATATATTATATATAGCTCACTGTATTCTGGCGCCCATTATATATTATATATAGCTCACTGTATTCTGGCGCACATTATATATTATATATAGCTCTTTGTATTCAGGCGCACATTATATATTATATATAGCTCACTGTATTCAGACACACATTATATATTATACATAGCTCACTGTATTCCGGCGCACATTATATATTATATATAGCTCACTGTATTCAGGCTCACATTATATATTATATATAGCTCACTGTATTCAGGCGCACATTATATATTATATATAGCTCACTGTATTCCGGCGCACATTATATATTATATATAGCTCACTGTATTCAGACGCACATTATATATTATATATAGCTCACTGTATTCAGGCGCACATTATATACTATATATAGCTCACTGTATTCAGGCGCACATTATATATTATATATAGCTCACTGTATTCAGGCGCCCATTATATATTATATATAGCTCACTGTATTCAGGCGCACATTATATATTATATATAGCTCACTGTATTCAGGCACACATTATATATTATATATAGCTCACTGTATTCAGGCACACATTATATATTATATATAGCTCACTGTATTCTGGCGCACATTATATATTATATATAGCTCACTGTATTCAGGAGCACATTATATATTATATATAGCTCACTGTATTCAGGCACACATTATATATTATATATAGCTCTCTGTATTCAGGCGCACATTATATATTATATATAGCTCACTGTATTCTGGCGCACATTATATATTATATATAGCTCACTGTATTCAGGTGCCCATTATATATTATATATAGCTCACTGTATTCAGGTGCCCATTATATATTATATATAGCTCACTGTATTCAGGCGCCCATTATATATTATATATAGGTCTCTGTATTCAGGCGCACATTATATATTATATATAGCTCACTGTATTCAGGCGCACATTATATATTATATATAGCTCACTGTATTCAGGCGCACATTATATATTATATATAGCTCACTGTATTCAGGCGCACATTATATATTATATATAGCTCACTGTATTCAGGCACACATTATATATTATATATAACTCACTGTATTCAGGCACACATTATATATTATATATAACTCTCTGTATTCAGGCGCACATTATATATTATATATAGCTCACTGTATTCAGGCGCACATTATATATTATATATAGCTCACTGTATTCAGGCGCACATTATATATTATATATAGCTCACTATATTCAGGCACACATTATATATTATATATAGCTCACTGTATTCAGGCGCACATTATATATTATATATAGCTCACTGTATTCAGGCTCACATTATATATTATATATAGCTCTCTGTATTCAGGCTCACATTATATATTATATATAGCTCACTATATTCAGGCTCACATTATATATTATATATAGCTCTCTGTATTCAGGCGCACATTATATATTATATATAGCTCACTGTACTCAGGTGCCCATTATATATTATATATAGCTCTCTGTATTCAGGTGCCCATTATATATTATATATAGCTCACTGTATTCAGGCACACATTATATATTATATATAGCTCACTGTATTCAGGCGCACATTATATATTATATATAGCTCACTGTATTCTGGCGCACATTATATATTATATATAGCTCACTGTATTCAGGCGCACATTATATATTATATATAGCTCACTGTATTCAGGCGCCCATTATATATTATATATAGCTCACTGTATTCAGGCGCACATTATATATTATATATAGCTCACTATATTCAGGCTCACATTATATATTATATATAGCTCTCTGTATTCTGGCGCACATTATATATTATATATAGCTCACTGTAATCAGGCGCCCATTATATATTATATATAGCTCACTGTATTCAGGCGCACATTATATATTATATATAGCTCACTATATTCAGGCTCACATTATATATTATATATAGCTCTCTGTATTCTGGCGCACATTATATATTATATATAGCTCACTGTAATCAGGCGCCCATTATATATTATATATAGCTCACTATATTCAGGCGCACATTATATATTATATATAGCTCACTATATTCAGGCTCACATTATATATTATATATAGCTCTCTGTATTCAGGCGCACATTATATATTATATATAGCTCACTGTACTCAGGTGCCCATTATATATTATATATAGCTCTCTGTATTCAGGTGCCCATTATATATTATATATAGCTCACTGTATTCAGGCGCACATTATATATTATATATAGCTCACTGTAATCTGGCGCACATTATATATTATATATAGCTCTCTGTATTCAGGCGCCCATTATATATTATATATAGCTCACTGTATTCAGGCGCACATTATATATTATATATAGCTCACTGTAATCAGGCGCACATTATATATTATATATAACTCTCTGTATTCAGGCGCACATTATATATTATATATAGCTCTCTGTATTCAGGTGCCCATTATATATTATATATAGCTCACTGTATTCAGGCACACATTATATATTATATATAGCTCACTGTATTCAGGCGCACATTATATATTATATATAGCTCACTGTATTCTGGCGCCCATTATATATTATATATAGCTCACTGTATTCTGGCGCACATTATATATTATATATAGCTCACTGTATTCAGGCGCACATTATATATTATATATAGCTCACTGTATTCAGGCGCCCATTATATATTATATATAGCTCACTGTATTCAGGCGCACATTATATATTATATATAGCTCACTATATTCAGGCTCACATTATATATTATATATAGCTCTCTGTATTCTGGCGCACATTATATATTATATATAGCTCACTGTAATCAGGCGCCCATTATATATTATATATAGCTCACTGTATTCAGGCGCACATTATATATTATATATAGCTCACTGTATTCAGGCGCACATTATATATTATATATAGCTCTCTGTATTCAGGCGCACATTATATATTATATATAGCTCACTGTATTCAGGTGCACATTATATATTATATATAGCTCACTGTATTCAGGCGCACATTATATATTATATATAGCTCACTGTATTCAGGTGCACATTATATATTATATATAGCTCACTGTATTCAGGCGCACATTATATATTATATATAGCTCACTGTATTCAGGCGCACATTATATATTATATATAGCTCTCTGTATTCAGGCGCACATTATATATTATATATAGCGCTCTGTATTCAGGCGCACATTATATATTATATATAGCTCACTGTATTCAGGCACACATTATATATTATATATAGCTCACTGTATTCAGGCGCACATTATATATTATATATAGCTCACTGTATTCAGGCGCACATTATATATTATATATAGCTCACTGTATTCAGGCACACATTATATATTATATATAGCTCACTGTATTCAGGCGCACATTATATATTATATATAGCTCTCTGTATTCAGGCGTACATTATATATTATATATAGCTCTCTGTATTCAGGTGCACATTATATATTATATATAGCTCACTGTATTCAGGCACACATTATATATTATATATAGCTCTCTGTATTCAGGCGCACATTATATATTATATATAGCTCACTGTATTCAGGCACACATTATATATTATATATAGCTCACTGTATTCAGGCGCCCATTATATATTATATATAGCTCACTGTATTCAGGCACACATTATATATTATATATAGCTCACTGTATTCAGGCGCCCATTATATATTATATATAGCTCACTGTATTCAGGCACACATTATATATTATATATAGCTCTCTGTATTCAGGCGCACATTATATATTATATATAGCTCACTGTATTCAGGCGCACATTATATATTATATATAGCTCACTGTATTCAGGCACACATTATATATTATATATAGCTCTCTGTATTCAGGCGCACATTATATATTATATATAGCTCACTGTATTCAGGCGCACATTATATATTATATATAGCTCACTGTATTCTGGCGCCCATTATATATTATATATAGCTCACTGTATTCAGGAGCACATTATATATTATATATAGCTCACTGTATTCAGGCGCACATTATATATTATATATAGCTCTCTATATTCAGGAGCACATTATATATTATATATAGCTCACTGTATTCTGGCGCACATTATATATTATATATAGCTCACTGTATTCAGGCGCACATTATATATTATATATAGCTCACTGTATTCAGGAGCACATTATATATTATATATAGCTCTCTGTATTCAGGCGCACATTATATATTATATATAGCGCTCTGTATTCAGGCGCACATTATATATTATATATAGCTCACTGTATTCAGGCACACATTATATATTATATATAGCTCACTGTATTCAGGCGCACATTATATATTATATATAGCTCACTGTATTCAGGCGCACATTATATATTATATATAGCTCACTGTATTCAGGCACACATTATATATTATATATAGCTCACTGTATTCAGGCGCACATGATATATTATATATAGCTCACTGTATTCAGGCGCACATTATATATTATATATAGGTCAGTGTATTCAGGCGCACATTATATATTATATATAGCTCACTGTATTCAGGCGCACATTATATATTATATATAGCTCACTGTATTCAGGCGTACATTATATATTATATATAGCTCTCTGTATTCTGGCGCACATTATATATAGCTCACTGTATTCAGGCACACATTATATATTATATATAGCTCACTGTATTCAGGCGCCCATTATATATTATATATAGCTCACTGTATTCTGGCGCACATTATATATTATATATAGCTCTCTGTATTCAGGTGCACATTATATATTATATATAGCTCACTGTATTCAGGCACACATTATATATTATATATAGCTCACTGTATTCAGGCACACATTATATATTATATATAGCTCTCTGTATTCAGGCGCACATTATATATTATATATAGCTCACTGTATTCAGGCGCCCATTATATATTATATATAGCTCACTGTATTCAGGCGTACATTATATATTATATATAGCTCTCTGTATTCTGGCGCACATTATATATAGCTCACTGTATTCAGGCACACATTATATATTATATATAGCTCACTGTATTCAGGCGCACATTATATATTATATATAGCTCACTGTATTCAGGTGCACATTATATATTATATATAGCTCACTGTATTCAGGCGCACATTATATATTATATATAGCTCACTGTATTCAGGCGCACATTATATATTATATATAGCTCACTGTATTCAGGCGCACATTATATATTATATATAGCTCTCTGTATTCAGGCGCACATTATATATTATATATAGCTCACTGTATTCAGGCGCACATTATATATTATATATAGCTCTCTGTATTCTGGCGCACATTATATATAGCTCACTGTATTCAGGCACACATTATATATTATATATAGCTCACTGTATTCAGGCGCACATTATATATTATATATAGCTCACTGTATTCAGGCGCCCATTATATATTATATATAGCTCACTGTATTCAGGCGCCCATTATATATTATATATAGCTCACTGTATTCAGGCGCACATTATGTATTATATATAGCTCACTGTATTCAGGCGCCCATTATATATTATATATAGCTCACTGTATTCAGGCGCCCATTATATATTATATATAGCTCACTGTATTCAGGCGCCCATTATATATTATATATAGCTCACTGTATTCAGGCGCCCATTATATATTATATATAGCTCACTGTATTCAGGCGCACATTATATATTATATATAGCTCACTGTATTCAGGCGCACATTATATATTATATATAGCTCACTGTATTCAGGCACCTATTATATATTATATATAGCTCACTGTATTCAGGCACACATTATATATTATATATAGCTCTCTGTATTCAGGCGCACATTATATATTATATATAGCTCACTGTATACAGGCGCACATTATATATTATATATAGCTCTCTGTATTCAGGCGCACATTATATATTATATATAGCTCTCTGTATTCTGGCGCACATTATATATTATATATAGCTCACTATATTCAGGCGCACATTATATATTATATATAGCTCTCTGTATTCAGGCCCCACATTATATATTATATATAGCTCACTGTATTCAGGCACACATTATATATTATATATAGCTCACTGTATTCAGGCGCACATTATATATTATATATAGCTCTCTGTATTCTGGCGCACATTATATATTATATATAGCTCACTGTATTCAGGCGCACATTATATATTATATATAGCTCACTGTATTCTGGCGCACATTATATATTATATATAGCTCTCTGTATTCAGGCGCCCATTATATATTATATATAGCTCACTGTCCATTATATATTATATATAGCTCACTGTATTCTGGCGCACATTATATATTATATATAGCTCACTGTATTCAGGCGCCCATTATATATTATATATAGCTCACTGTCCATTATATATTATATATAGCTCACAGTATTCTGGCGCCCATTATATATTATATATAGCTCTCTGTATTCAGGCACACATTATATATTATATATAGCTCACTGTATTCAGGCGCCCATTATATATTATATATAGCTCTCTGTATTCAGGCGCACATTATATATTATATATAGCTCACTGTATTCAGGCACACATTATATATTATATATAGCTCTCTGTATTCAGGCGCACATTATATATTATATATAGCTCACTGTATTCAGGCGCACATTATATATTATATATAGCTCACTGTATTCAGGCGCACATTATATATTATATATAGCTCACTGTATTCAGGCACACATTATATATTATATATAGCTCACTGTATTCAGGCGCACATTATATATTATATATAGCTCACTGTATTCAGGCGCACATTATATATTATATATAGCTCACTGTATTCAGGCGCACATTATATATTATATATAGCTCACTGTATTCAGGCACACATTATATATTATATATAGCTCTCTGTATTCAGGCGCCCATTATATATTATATATAGCTCACTGTATTCAGGCGCACATTATATATTATATATAGGTCACTGTATTCAGGCACACATTATATATTATATATAGCTCACTGTATTCAGGCGCCCATTATATATTATATATAGCTCACTATATTCAGGCGCACATTATATATTATATATAGCTCTCTGTATTCAGGCGCACATTATATATTATATATAGCTCACTGTATTCAGGCGCACATTATATATTATATATAGCTCACTGTATTCAGGCGCACATTATATATTATATATAGCTCATTGTATTCAGGCGCACATTATATATTATATATAGCTCATTGTATTCAGGCGCACATTATATATTATATATAGCTCTCTGTATTCAGGCGCCCATTATATATTATATATAGCTCACTGTATTCAGGCGCACATTATATATTATATATAGCTCACTGTATTCAGGCGCCCATTATATATTATATATAGCTCTCTGTATTCAGGCACACATTATATATTATATATAGCTCACTGTATTCAGGCGCACATTATATATTATATATAGCTCACTATATTCTGGCGCACATTATATATTATATATAGCTCACTGTATTCAGGCGCACATTATATATTATATATAGCTCACTGTATTCTGGCACACATTATATATTATATATAGCTCTCTGTATTCTGGCACACATTATATATTATATATAGCTCACTGTATTCAGGCGCCCATTATATATTATATATAGCTCACTATATTCAGGCGCACATTATATATTATATATAGCTCTCTGTATTCAGGCGCACATTATATATTATATATAGCTCACTGTATTCAGGCGCACATTATATATTATATATAGCTCACTGTATTCAGGCGCACATTATATATTATATATAGCTCATTGTATTCAGGCGCACATTATATATTATATATAGCTCATTGTATTCAGGCGCACATTATATATTATATATAGCTCTCTGTATTCAGGCGCCCATTATATATTATATATAGCTCACTGTATTCAGGCGCACATTATATATTATATATAGCTCACTGTATTCAGGCGCCCATTATATATTATATATAGCTCTCTGTATTCAGGCACACATTATATATTATATATAGCTCACTGTATTCAGGCGCACATTATATATTATATATAGCTCACTATATTCTGGCGCACATTATATATTATATATAGCTCACTGTATTCAGGCGCACATTATATATTATATATAGCTCACTGTATTCAGGCGCACATTATATATTATATATAGCTCTCTGTATTCAGGCGCACATTATATATTATATATAGCTCACTGTATTCAGGCGCCCATTATATATTATATATAGCTCACTGTATTCTGGCGCACATTATATATTATATATAGCTCATTGTATTCAGGCGCACATTATATATTATATATAGCTCATTGTATTCAGGCGCACATTATATATTATATATAGCTCTCTGTATTCAGGCGCCCATTATATATTATATATAGCTCACTGTATTCTGGCACACATTATATATTATATATAGCTCACTGTATTCAGGCGCACATTATATATTATATATAGCTCTCTGTATTCAGGCGCACATTATATATTATATATAGCTCACTGTATTCTGGCGCCCATTATATATTATATATAGCTCACTGTATTCAGGCACACATTATATATTATATATAGCTCACTGTATTCAGGCGCACATTATATATTATATATAGCTCACTGTATTCAGGCGCACATTATATATTATATATAGCTCTCTGTATTCAGGCGCACATTATATATTATATATAGCTCACTGTATTCAGGCGCACATTATATATTATATATAGCTCACTGTATTCAGGCGCACATTATATATTATATATAGCTCACTGTATTCAGGCGCCCATTATATATTATATATAGCTCTCTGTATTCAGGCTCACATTATATATTATATATAGCTCACTGTATTCAGGGGCACATTATATATTATATATAGCTCACTGTATTCAGGGGCACATTATATATTATATATAGCTCTCTGTATTCCGGTGCCCATTATATATTATATATAGCTCACTGTATTCAGGCGCCCATTATATATTATATATAGCTCACTGTATTCAGGCACACATTATATATTATATATAGCTCTCTGTATTCCGGTGCCCATTATATATTATATATAGCTCACTGTATTCAGGCGCCCATTACATATTATATATAGCTCACTGTATTCTGGCGCACATTATATATTCTATATAGCTCACTGTATTCTGGCACACATTATATATTATATATAGCTCTCTGTATTCCGGCGCACATTATATATAGCTCACTGTATTCAGGTGCACATTATATATTATATATAGCTCACTGTATTCTGGCACACATTATATATTATATATAGCTCTCTGTATTCTGGCACACATTATATATTATATATAGCTCACTGTATTCAGGGGCACATTATATATTATATATAGCTCACTGTATTCAGGCGCACATTATATATTATATATAGCTCACTGTATTCAGGCGCACATTATATATTATATATAGCTCACTGTATTCAGGCGCCCATTATATATTATATATAGCTCACTGTATTCAGGCGCCCATTATATATTATATATAGCTCACTGTATTCAGGCGCACATTATATATTATATATAGCTTACTGTATTCAGGCGCCCATTATATATTATATATAGCTCTCTGTATTCAGGTGCACATTATATATTATATATAGCTCTCTGTATTCAGGCGCACATTATATATTATATATAGCTCACTGTATTCAGGCGCACATTATATATTATATATAGCTCTCTGTATTCAGGCGCACATTATATATTATATATAGCTCACTGTATTCAGGCACCCATTATATATTATATATAGCCCTCTGTATTCAGGTGCACATTATATATTATATATAGCTCACTGTATTCAGGCGCACATTATATATTATATATAGCTCATTGTATTCAGGCGCACATTATATATTATATATAGCTCTCTGTATTCAGGCGCACATTATATATTATATATAGCTCACTGTATTCAGGCGCACATTATATATTATATATAGCTCTCTGTATTCAGGCGCCCATTATATATTATATATAGCTCACTGTATTCAGGCGCCCATTATATATTATATATAGCTCACTGTATTCAGGCGCCCATTATATATTATATATAGCTCACTGTATTCTGGCGCACAATATATATTATATATAGCTCTCTGTATTCAGGCGCACATTATATATTATATATAGCTCACTGTATTCAGGCACACATTATATATTATATATAGCTCACTGTATTCAGGCGCCTATTATATATAGCTCACTGTATTCAGGCACACATTATATATTATCTATAGCTCTCTGTATTCAGGCGCACATTATATATTATATATAGCTCACTGTATTCAGGCGCACATTATATATTATATATAGCTCACTGTATTCAGGCGCACATTATATATTATATATAGCTCACTGTATTCAGGCGCCCATTATATATTATATATAGCTCACTGTATTCTGGCGCACATTATATATTATATATAGCTCACTGTATTCAGGCGCACATTATATATTATATATAGCTCACTGTATTCAGGCGCCCATTATATATTATATATAGCTCTCTGTATTCAGGCGCCCATTATATATTATATATAGCTCACTGTATTCAGGTGCACATTATATATTATATATAGCTCACTGTATTCTGGCGCCCATTATATATTATATATAGCTCACTGTATTCAGGCGCACATTATATATTATATATAGCTCTCTGTATTCTGGCGCACATTATATATTATATATAGCTCTCTGTATTCTGGCGCACATTATATATTATATATAGCTCACTGTATTCAGGCGCCCATTATATATTATATATAGCTCACTGTATTCAGGCGCACATTATATATTATATATAGCTCACTGTATTCAGGCGCCCATTATATATTATATATAGCTCACTGTATTCAGGCGCACATTATATATTATATATAGCTCACTGTATTCAGGCGCACATTATATATTATATATAGCTCACTGTATTCAGGCGCACATTATATATTATATATAGCTCTCTGTATTCAGGCGCACATTATATATTATATATAGCTCTCTGTATTCTGGCGCACATTATATATTATATATAGCTCTCTGTATTCTGGCGCACATTATATATTATATATAGCTCTCTGTATTCTGGCGCACATTATATATTATATATAGCTCTCTGTATTCTGGCGCACATTATATATTATATATAGCTCTCTGTATTCTGGCGCACATTATATATTATATATAGCTCTCTGTATTCTGGCGCACATTATATATTATATATAGCTCTCTGTATTCTGGCGCACATTATATATTATATATAGCTCACTGTATTCAGGCGCACATTATATATTATATATAGCTCACTGTATTCAGGCGCCCATTATATATTATATATAGCTCACTGTATTCCGGCGCACATTATATATAGCTCACTGTATTCAGGCGCACATTATATATTATATATAGCTCTCTGTATTCTGGCGCACATTATATATTATATATAGCTCACTATATTCAGGCGCACATTATATATTATATATAGCTCACTGTATTCAGGCGCACATTATATATTATATATAGCTCACTGTATTCAGGCGCCCATTATATATTATATATAGCTCACTGTCCATTATATATTATATATAGCTCACTGTATTCTGGCGCACATTATATATTATATATAGCTCTCTGTATTCAGGCGCACATTATATATTATATATAGCTCACTGTATTCTGGCGCACATTATATATTATATATAGCTCACTGTATTCCGGCGCACATTATATATAGCTCACTGTATTCAGGCGCACATTATATATTATATATAGCTCACTGTATTCAGGCGCACATTATATATTATATATAGCTCGCTGTATTCAGGCGCCCATTATATATTATATATAGCTCACTGTATTCAGGCGCACATTATATATTATATATAGCTCACTGTATTCAGGCGCACATTATATATTATATATAGCTCACTGTATTCAGGCGCACATTATATATAGCTCACTGTATTTAGGCGCACATTATATATTATATATAGCTCACTGTATTCAGGCGGCCATTATATATTATATATAGCTCACTGTATTCAGGCGCACATTATATATTATATATAGCTCTCTGTATTCAGGCGCCCATTATATATTATATATAGCTCACTGTATTCAGGCGCACATTATATATTATATATAGCTCTCTGTATTCAGGCGCCCATTATATATTATATATAGCTCACTGTATTCAGGCGCCCATTATATATTATATATAGCTCACTGTATTCAGGCGCCCATTATATATTATATATAGCTCACTGTATTCCGGCACACATTATATATTATATATAGCTCACTGTATTCAGGCGCACATTATATATTATATATAGCTCACTGTATTCAGGCGCCCATTATATATTATATATAGCTCACTGTATTCAGGCGCACATTATATATTATATATAGCTCTCTGTATTCTGGCGCACATTATATATTATATATAGCTCTCTGTATTCAGGCGCCCATTATATATTATATATAGCTCACTGTATTCCGGCGCCCATTATATATTATATATAGCTCACTGTATTCAGGCGCACATTATATATTATATATAGCTCACTGTATTCAGGCGCACATTATATATTATATATAGCTCACTGTATTCAGGCGCCCATTATATATTATATATAGCTCACTGTATTCTGGCGCCCATTATATATTATATATAGCTCACTGTATTCAGGCGCACATTATATATTATATATAGCCCTCTGTATTCTGGCGCCCATTATATATTATATATAGCTCACTGTATTCAGGGGCACATTATATATTATATATAGCTCACTGTATTCTGGCGCCCATTATATATTATATATAGCTCACTGTATTCAGGTGCACATTATATATTATATATAGCTCTCTGTATTCAGGCACACATTATATATTATATATAGCTCACTGTATTCAGGCGCACATTATATATTATATATAGCTCACTGTATTCTGGCGCCCATTATATATTATATATAGCTCACTGTATTCAGGGGCACATTATATATTATATTTAGCTCACTGTATTCCGGCACACATTATATATTATATATAGCTCACTGTATTCAGGCGCACATTATATATTATATATAGCTCACTATATTCAGGCACACATTATATATTATATATAGCTCACTATATTCAGGCGCACATTATATATTATATATAGCTCACTGTATTCAGGCGCACATTATATATTATATATAGCTCACTGTATTCTGGCGCACATTATATATTATATATAGCTCACTATATTCAGGCGCACATTATATATTATATATAGCTCACTGTATTCAGGCGCACATTATATATTATATATAGCTCTCTGTATTCAGGCGCACATTATATATTATATATAGCTCTCTGTATTCAGGCGCACATTATATATTATATATAGCTCACTGTATTCAGGCACACATTATATATTATATATAGCTCTCTGTATTCAGGCGCCCATTATATATTATATATAGCTCACTGTATTCAGGCGCACATTATATATTATATATAGCTCACTGTATTCAGGCGCACATTATATATTATATATAGCTCACTGTATTCAGGCGCCCATTATATATTATATATAGCTCACTGTATTCAGGGGCACATTATATATTATATATAGCTCTCTGTATTCAGGCGCACATTATATATTATATATAGCTCACTGTATTCAGGCACACATTATATATTATATATAGCTCACTGTATTCTGGCACACATTATATATTATATATAGCTCACTGTATTCTGGCGCACATTATATATTATATATAGCTCACTGTATTCAGGCGCACATTATATATTATATATAGCTCACTGTATTCAGGCGCACATTATATATTATATATAGCTCACTGTATTCAGGCGCACATTATATATTATATATAGCTCACTGTATTCTGGCGCCCATTATATATTATATATAGCTCACTGTATTCAGGCGCACATTATATATTATATATAGCTCACTGTATTCAGGCACACATTATATATTATATATAGCTCACTGTATTCAGGCACACATTATATATTATATATAGCTCACTGTATTCTGGCACACATTATATATTATATATAGCTCACTGTATTCAGGCACACATTATATATTATATATAGCTCACTGTATTCAGGCACACATTATATATTATATATAGCTCACTGTATTCAGGCACACATTATATATTATATATAGCTCACTGTATTCAGGCACACATTATATATTATATATAGCTCACTGTATTCTGGCACACATTATATATTATATATAGCTCACTGTATTCAGGCGCACATTATATATTATATATAGCTCACTGTATTCAGGCACACATTATATATTATATATAGCTCACTGTATTCAGGCACACATTATATATTATATATAGCTCACTGTATTCAGGCACACATTATATATTATATATAGCTCACTGTATTCAGGCACACATTATATATTATATATAGCTCACTGTATTCAGGCACACATTATATATTATATATAGCTCACTGTATTCAGGCACACATTATATATTATATATAGCTCACTGTATTCAGGCACACATTATATATTATATATAGCTCACTGTATTCTGGCACACATTATATATTATATATAGCTCACTGTATTCAGGCGCACATTATATATTATATATAGCTCACTGTATTCAGGCACACATTATATATTATATATAGCTCACTGTATTCAGGCACACATTATATATTATATATAGCTCACTGTATTCAGGCGCCCATTATATATTATATATAGCTCACTATATTCAGGCGCACATTATATATTATATATAGCTCACTGTATTCAGGCGCCCATTATATATTATATATAGCTCTCTGTATTCTGGCGCACATTATATATTATATATAGCTCTCTGTATTCAGGCGCACGTTATATATTATATATAGCTCACTATATTCAGGCGCACATTATATATTATATATAGCTCATTGTATTCAGGGGCACATTATATATTATATATAGCTCACTGTATTCAGGCGCACATTATATATTATATATAGCTCACTGTATTCAGGGGCACATTATATATTATATATAGCTCACTGTATTCAGGCGCCCATTATATATTATATATAGCTCACTGTATTCTGGCGCCCATTATATATTATATATAGCTCACTGTATTCAGGCGCACATTATATATTATATATAGCTCACTGTATTCAGGCGCCCATTATATATTATATATAGCTCACTGTATTCAGGCGCACATTATATATTATATATAGCTCACTGTATTCTGGCACACATTATATATTATATATAGCTCACTGTATTCTGGCGCACATTATATATTATATATAGCTCACTGTATTCAGGCGCACATTATATATTATATATAGCTCACTGTATTCAGGCGCCCATTATATATTATATATAGCTCACTGTATTCAGGGGCACATTATATATTATATATAGCTCACTGTATTCAGGCGCCCATTATATATTATATATAGCTCACTGTATTCAGGCGCACATTATATATTATATATAGCTCACTGTATTCTGGCGCCCATTATATATTATATATAGCTCTCTGTATTCAGGCGCCCATTATATATTATATATAGCTCACTGTATTCAGGCGCACATTATATATTATATATAGCTCACTGTATTCAGGCACACATTATATATTATATATAGCTCACTGTATTCAGGCACACATTATATATTATATATAGCTCACTGTATTCAGGCACACATTATATATTATATATAGCTCACTGTATTCTGGCACACATTATATATTATATATAGCTCACTGTATTCAGGCGCACATTATATATTATATATAGCTCACTGTATTCAGGCACACATTATATATTATATATAGCTCACTGTTTTCAGGCGCCCATTATATATTATATATAGCTCACTGTATTCAGGCGCACATTATATATTATATATAGCTCACTGTATTCAGGAGCACATTAAATATTATATATAGCTCACTGTATTAAGGCGCCCATTATATATTATATATAGCTCACTATATTCAGGCGCACATTATATATTATATATAGCTCACTGTATTCAGGCGCCCATTATATATTATATATAGCTCTCTGTATTCTGGCGCACATTATATATTATATATAGCTCTCTGTATTCAGGCGCACATTATATATTATATATAGCTCACTATATTCAGGCGCACATTATATATTATATATAGCTCACTGTATTCAGGGGCACATTATATATTATATATAGCTCACTGTATTCAGGCGCACATTATATATTATATATAGCTCACTGTATTCAGGGGCACATTATATATTATATATAGCTTTCTGTATTCAGGCGCACATTATATATTATATATAGCTCACTGTATTCAGGCGCCCATTATATATTATATATAGCTCACTGTATTCTGGCGCCCATTATATATTATATATAGCTCACTGTATTCAGGCGCACATTATATATTATATATAGCTCACTGTATTCAGGCGCACATTATATATTATATATAGCTCACTGTATTCTGGCACACATTATATATTATATATAGCTCACTGTATTCAGGCGCACATTATATATTATATATAGCTCACTGTATTCAGGCGCCCATTATATATTATATATAGCTCACTGTATTCAGGGGAACATTATATATTATATATAGCTCACTGTATTCAGGCGCCCATTATATATTATATATAGCTCACTGTATTCAGGCGCACATTATATATTATATATAGCTCACTGTATTCTGGCGCACATTATATATTATATATAGCTCTCTGTATTCAGGCGCCCATTATATATTATATATAGCTCACTGTATTCAGGCGCACATTATATATTATATATAGCTCACTGTATTCAGGCGCACATTATATATTATATATAGCTCACTGTATTCAGGGGCACATTATATATTATATATAGCTCTCTGTATTCAGGCGCACATTATATATTATATATAGCTCACTGTATACAGGCACACATTATATATTATATATAGCTCTCTGTATTCAGGCGCACATTATATATTATATATAGCTCACTGTATTCAGGCACACATTATATATTATATATAGCTCACTGTATTCTGGCACACATTATATATTATATATAGCTCACTGTATTCAGGCACACATTATATATTATATATAGCTCACTGTATTCAGGCGCACATTATATATTATATATAGCTCACTGTATTCAGGCGCACATTATATATTATATATAGCTCACTGTATTCAGGGGCACATTATATATTATATATAGCTCTCTGTATTCAGGCGCACATTATATATTATATATAGCTCACTGTATACAGGCACACATTATATATTATATATAGCTCTCTGTATTCAGGCGCACATTATATATTATATATAGCTCACTGTATTCAGGCACACATTATATATTATATATAGCTCACTGTATTCTGGCACACATTATATATTATATATAGCTCACTGTATTCAGGCACACATTATATATTATATATAGCGCACTGTATTCAGGCACCCATTATATATTATATATAGCTCTCTGTATTCAGGCGTACATTATATATTATATATAGCTCTCTGTATTCAGGCGCACATTATATATTATATATAGCTCACTGTATTCAGGCGCCCATTATATATTATATATAGCTCACTGTATTCAGGCGCCCATTATATATTATATATAGCTCAGTGTATTCAGGCGCACATTATATATTATATATAGCTCACTGTATTCAGGCGCCCATTATATATTATATATAGCTCACTGTATTCAGGCGCCCATTATATATTATATATAGCTCACTGTCCATTATATATTATATATAGCTCACTGTATTCAGGCGCACATTATATATTATATATAGCTCACTGTATTCAGGCGCCCATTATATATAGCTCACTGTCCATTATATATTATATATAGCTCACTGTATTCAGGCGCCCATTATATATTATATATAGCTCACTGTATTCAGGCGCACATTATATATTATATATAGCTCACTGTATTCAGGCACACATTATATATTATATATAGCGCACTGTATTCAGGCACCCATTATATATTATATATAGCTCTCTGTATTCAGGCGCACATTATATATTATATATAGCTCACTGTATTCAGGCACACATTATATATTATATATAGCTCTCTGTATTCAGGCGCACATTATATATTATATATAGCTCACTATATTCAGGCGCACATTATATATTATATATAGCTCACTGTATTCTGGCGCCCATTATATATTATATATAGCTCACTGTATTCAGGCGCACATTATATATTATATATAGCTCACTGTAATCAGGCGCACATTATATATTATATATAGCTCACTGTATTCAGGCGCACATTATATATTATATATAGCTCTCTGTATTCAGGCGCACATTATATATTATATATAGCTCACTGTATTCAGGCACACATTATATATTATATATAGCTCACTGTATTCTGGCACACATTATATATTATATATAGCTCACTGTATTCAGGCACACATTATATATTATATATAGCTCACTGTATTCAGGCGCACATTATATATTATATATAGCTCACTGTATTCAGGCGCACATTATATATTATATATAGCTCACTGTATTCAGGGGCACATTATATATTATATATAGCTCTCTGTATTCAGGCGCACATTATATATTATATATAGCTCACTGTATACAGGCACACATTATATATTATATATAGCTCTCTGTATTCAGGCGCACATTATATATTATATATAGCTCACTGTATTCAGGCACACATTATATATTATATATAGCTCACTGTATTCTGGCACACATTATATATTATATATAGCTCACTGTATTCAGGCACACATTATATATTATATATAGCGCACTGTATTCAGGCACCCATTATATATTATATATAGCTCTCTGTATTCAGGCGTACATTATATATTATATATAGCTCTCTGTATTCAGGCGCACATTATATATTATATATAGCTCACTGTATTCAGGCGCCCATTATATATTATATATAGCTCACTGTATTCAGGCGCCCATTATATATTATATATAGCTCAGTGTATTCAGGCGCACATTATATATTATATATAGCTCACTGTATTCAGGCGCCCATTATATATTATATATAGCTCACTGTATTCAGGCGCCCATTATATATTATATATAGCTCACTGTCCATTATATATTATATATAGCTCACTGTATTCAGGCGCACATTATATATTATATATAGCTCACTGTATTCAGGCGCCCATTATATATAGCTCACTGTCCATTATATATTATATATAGCTCACTGTATTCAGGCGCCCATTATATATTATATATAGCTCACTGTATTCAGGCGCACATTATATATTATATATAGCTCACTGTATTCAGGCACACATTATATATTATATATAGCGCACTGTATTCAGGCACCCATTATATATTATATATAGCTCTCTGTATTCAGGCGCACATTATATATTATATATAGCTCACTGTATTCAGGCACACATTATATATTATATATAGCTCTCTGTATTCAGGCGCACATTATATATTATATATAGCTCACTATATTCAGGCGCACATTATATATTATATATAGCTCACTGTATTCTGGCGCCCATTATATATTATATATAGCTCACTGTATTCAGGCGCACATTATATATTATATATAGCTCACTGTAATCAGGCGCACATTATATATTATATATAGCTCACTGTATTCAGGCGCACATTATATATTATATATAGCTCACTGTATTCAGGCGCACATTATATATTATATATAGCTCACTGTATTCAGGCGCCCATTATATATTATATATAGCTCACTGTATTCAGGCGCACATTATATATTATATATAGCTCACTATATTCAGGCGCCCATTATATATTATATATAGCTCACTGTATTCAGGCGCACATTATATATTATATATAGCTCACTGTATTCTGGCGCACATTATATATTATATATAGCTCACTGTATTCAGGCGCCCATTATATATTATATATAGCTCACTGTATTCAGGCGCACATTATATATTATATATAGCTCTCTGTATTCAGGCGCACATTATATATTATATATAGCTCACTGTATTCAGGCGCCCATTATATATTATATATAGCTCACTGTATTCAGGCGCCCATTATATATTATATATAGCTCAGTGTATTCAGGCGCACATTATATATTATATATAGCTCACTGTATTCAGGCGCCCATTATATATTATATATAGCTCACTGTATTCAGGCGCCCATTATATATTATATATAGCTCACTGTCCATTATATATTATATATAGCTCACTGTATTCAGGCGCACATTATATATTATATATAGCTCACTGTATTCAGGCGCCCATTATATATAGCTCACTGTCCATTATATATTATATATAGCTCACTGTATTCAGGCGCCCATTATATATTATATATAGCTCACTGTATTCAGGCGCACATTATATATTATATATAGCTCACTGTATTCAGGCACACATTATATATTATATATAGCGCACTGTATTCAGGCACCCATTATATATTATATATAGCTCTCTGTATTCAGGCGCACATTATATATTATATATAGCTCACTGTATTCAGGCACACATTATATATTATATATAGCTCTCTGTATTCAGGCGCACATTATATATTATATATAGCTCACTATATTCAGGCGCACATTATATATTATATATAGCTCACTGTATTCTGGCGCCCATTATATATTATATATAGCTCACTGTATTCAGGCGCACATTATATATTATATATAGCTCACTGTAATCAGGCGCACATTATATATTATATATAGCTCACTGTATTCAGGCGCACATTATATATTATATATAGCTCACTGTATTCAGGCGCACATTATATATTATATATAGCTCACTGTATTCAGGCGCCCATTATATATTATATATAGCTCACTGTATTCAGGCACCCATTATATATTATATATAGCTCACTGTATTCAGGCGCCCATTATATATTATATATAGCTCACTGTATTCAGGCGCCCATTATATATTATATATAGCTCACTGTATTCAGGCGCACATTATATATTATATATAGCTCACTATATTCAGGCGCCCATTATATATTATATATAGCTCACTGTATTCAGGCGCACATTATATATTATATATAGCTCACTGTATTCTGGCGCACATTATATATTATATATAGCTCACTGTATTCAGGCGCCCATTATATATTATATATAGCTCACTGTATTCCGGCGCACATTATATATTATATATAGCTCACTATATTCAGGCGCCCATTATATATTATATATAGCTCACTGTATTCAGGCGCACATTATATATTATATATAGCTCACTGTATTCTGGCGCACATTATATATTATATATAGCTCACTATATTCAGGCGCCCATTATATATTATATATAGCTCACTGTATTCTGGCGCACACCAGCCAAGATTGTAAAGCCTGCTGGGTGTCAGAGCGATGGATCCCCCACAAATGACCCCCTCTTATATCCGACGCCCCTTAATGTACTCACTGTGGGGGGGGTCCAGTTGATTTTTTATAGAATTTATGCAATTTAGAGGAGAAAAAACAGATTGCATATTTTTGCAAATACGGCATTTTAAAGGCACTTTTTTCTATAGTGTCCATGAAAATGAGGATTTGTCCCGTGTTCAGAGACGTACCCGATGGGGGCCTAATCTGCTTACAGGGCCCACAGCTAGGCCTATAATGGAGGGACACCCGGGGGATTTCAGGACACGACTGAATTCATTCCCAGCCCCATTACCCACTTGTGGGGAGTAAAAATGGACTCCCTAAAAATATCCCCCCCCCCCACCCCTCCGCGCCCATTTCGACCTTCACCAAATCTTAGATAAAAGTAATAATGTGAACAGGGGTAATTACGGGGGCTGGTTGGGATGGGCACATGGGGCAATAATGCAGGTATCCCCCTCCTCTCATGCTTTTTGGGGGTATTTCCTGACCTCAGCGGCACGGGTGGGGTATAAAGTGGCGCTCAATGAATCTCCGTAATCTTGATGAGGTGCGGCGGTCTCACACAGAAGGCGCCCA